>NC_045990.1:4763135-4933083 GCF_010909765.2 Amblyraja radiata
GGTCCCATAGGAGAGCAGGTAGCAGGATAGAAGAACAGGTAGCAGGTCCCATAGGAGAGCAGGTAGCAGGATAGAAGAACAGGTAGCAGGTCCCATAGGAGAGCAGGTAGCAGGATAGAAGAACAGGTAGCAGGTCCCATAGAAGAACAGGTAGCAGGATAGAAGAACAGGTAGCAGGTCCCATAGGAGAGCAGGTAGCAGGATAGAAGAACAGGTAGCAAGTCCCATAGAAGAACAGGTAGCAGGATAGAAGAACAGGTAGCAGGTCCCATAGGAGAGCAGGTAGCAGGATAGAATAACAGGTAGCAGGTCCCATAGGAGAGCAGGTAGCAGGATAGAAGAACAGGTAGCAAGTCCCATAGAAGAACAGGTAGCAGGATAGAAGAACAGGTAGCAAGTCCCATAGAAGAGCAGGTAGCAGGATAGAAGAACAGGTGGCAGGTCCCATAGAAGAATAGGCAGCAAGTCCCATAGAAGAGCGGTTAGCAGGTTTTTGTAACGGATTTTGTACGTTCTCCCCCCGACCTGCGTGGGCTTTCTCCGAGATCTTCGGTTTCCTCCTACACTCCAAAGACGTACAAGTTAATTGGCTTGGTAAATGTAAAAAATGTCCCTAGTGGGTGTAGGATAGTGGGACAGGCAGCATCTCTGGAGAGAAGGAATGGGTGACGTTTCGGGTCGAGACCTTTCTTCAGACCCAAGACCGTGAAAATGATGAGGGCACAGATCTTTTCCCAGTTCTGATGAGGGGCTGTTGGCCCAGATTGTTCACCATCTCCCACTAGAGCTCCGAGCCCTGCCGGACTGCAGGGGCGACAAATGCAGGCAATAACTTAGGGAATGGTCTATTGAGAGAGGGTCAGAGGCTTGGAATTGCCGGACTAACCTTCTACAGAATTCCAGGTGAGTCGGGACATATCCTTTCTCTGCTGGTTGAAACCCAGAGACATTTCTTCAACCGACTTAATCTCAAACGCAGAGAATAACCGCTGGAATGAAATAGAGAGATATAGAATTAGACGGCAGCTCTATTGTTGGCTGTTTTCTGCTTACCCCCTCCCTCTCCCCTTGAATTTGGATGTAAATCTTCTCCAAGCAGCTGGTGTAGACCATACTTTGAGTGGCAGCGGGTATGAAACATAACATACATAGTGTGGAGGAAGGAACTGCAGATGCTGGTTTAGACTGACGATAAGACACAAAGTGCTGGAAGGGGTGAGGGAAGATCAGAACTTGCACAGAAAAATTCTGACCTGCAATAATGAGTGTACTTCAACAACTTGCTGTGCAGGATATGAGCAAGGATTCACTCCCTATCACTGATACTTTATAATTGGTCAGGCTTCAGAGCAACAGGAGGTATTAAAATTGGCGGAGGAAGGAATTGCAGATGCTGGTTTACACCGAAGGTAGACACAAAATGCTGGAGTAACTCAGCGGGACAGGCAGCATCTCTGGAGAAAAGGAATATGTTTTGGGTTGGAACCCTTCTTCAGGCTCTTCAGCATGTCAGGCAGGGGAGAGAAATGGATAAATGATGCTTCGGGTCAAGAGTCTTCTTCCGACTGAAGAAGCCTGAAGAGAGGGTGGACAAAAATGCTGGAGAAACTCAGCGGGTGAGGCAGCATCTGTGGAGCGAAGGAAATAGGCAACGTTTCGGGCCGAAACCCTTCTTCAGACTGATGTGGTGGGGGCGGGAAAATCTGAAGAGAGGTTGTACATGGGTCTCTACTTCTCCGTCAATGTGTCACACCTCATCTTATTCATTCACAGCTGTAACTGCACTTTGGGTCAGCCCATATTCACTACACAATGTATACTCCATTGTATCGCCCTATTAAGCTCGACCTACTTTAACTCCCAGCTTTATGGACTGGTGGGATAAATTTAACACATTCACATACAACAGAGATCTTCTCCATCCACCGCCCACCTCCCCCTCTCACTGCCAGTCCATGGCTGTCCGCAAATACAGATGAGGCACCTACAGACAGATTGACGGTCTGGGGCTTGGAGTAGACTTGGCTCTCTCCCACTTCAAACTGATGCTCCAGGCGTAAGATCACCGTCGCGTTGTCCCACTGAGCCAGCGAGAGGAGGTGGATGTTGTGAGGTAGTTCCTCCTTCAGGGCTGTGAACTGCAAGAGCCAGAGAAACAAGGTCCTTGTGAAGTGCAAATGAAAGCAACAGTTCATCGTGTACAAAATCATAGATCGGGTAGCTGTAAACTCCGCACAGACAGCACCCGGGGTCAGCTGCGCCACTGTGCTGCCCCTTCAGTGAATGGTATCTCCTGGATATACTTAAGGGCCTGTCCCTCTTTCCCGAGTTATTCACAAATTCTCCAGAGTTTCCAAACTCGCAGAATGTCCGTAGTAGTCCGTGGATGTATCGTAGCGGCTCGTCAAGCCAGCCTTAGGTACTCAGGGCTATGTTTTTTACTCGTGGACATTTTTTATCAGGTTGAAAAAACGTCCCGACTTACCTGATGCCCCGAGTACCGACGGCTGGCATAACGAGCCGCTACGATATATCCACAGACTCCTACGGACTCGTCACGAACATTCTGCGAGTTTGAAAACTTGGGAGAATCCGTGACTAACTCGGGAAAGTGGGACAGGCACTTTAATCAGAGGGAAGAGCTGTTGCCACAGAAGGCTGTGGAGGCCAAGTCAATGGGTATTTTTAAGGCAGAGATAGATTCTTGATTAGTACGGGTGTCGGGGAGAAGGCAGGTGAATGGGGTTAGGAGGGAGAGATAGATCAGCCATGATTGAATGGTGGAGTAGACTTGATGGGCCGAATGGCCTAAATCTGCTGCTATCACATGGACTTGCTGACCCGTGGTCCAAACTTCCACCCCCAATGTAATACCGAGGCTCTATAAGGTGCTGGTCAGGCCGCATTTAGAGTACTGTGAGCATATTTGGGCCCCATATCTGAGGAAGGATGTGCTGGCTCTGGAGAGGGTCCAGAGGAGGTTGACAAGAATGACCCCAGGAATGAGTAGGTTAGTATATGATGAGCATTTGACAGCACTGGGCCTGTACTCGCTGGAGTTTAGAAGGTTTAGGGGTCCCCTCATTGAAACTTACAGAATAATGAAAGGCTTGGATAGAGTGGATGTGGAGAGGATGTTTCCACTGGTGGGAGAGTCTTGGACCAGAGGTCACAGTCTCAGAATAAAAGGGCGCTCTTTTGGAAAGGGGGTGAGGAGGAACTTCTTTAGTCAGAGGGTAGTTAATCTGTGGAACTCATTGCCACTGAGGGCTGTGGAGGACAAGTAGTCCATGTTTAAGGCAAATTCTTGATTTGGAACGGGTGTCAAGGGTTATGGGGAGAAGGCAGGAAAATGGGATGAGGACGCAGAGATCCTCTAAACTCCGGGATAGGCACAAAATGCTGGAGTAACTCAGCGGGACAGGCAGCATCCCTGGGGAGAAGGAATGGGTGACGTTTTGGGTCGAGACCTTTCTTCAGAACTCCAGCGAGTAGAGGCCCAATGCCATCATATGCTAACCAACTCATTCCTAGATGCTGCCTCACCCGCTGAGTTTCTCCAGCGTTTTTGTCTAAACTCATTCCTGGGGTCATTTTTGTCAACCTCCTCTGGACCCTCTCCCGAGCCAGCACATCCTTCCTCAGATACGGGGCCATGATAGAATGGCGGAGTGGACTCGATGGCCCGAATGGCCTAAATCTGCTCCTATCGCTAGCTGCTCTACCCCCCCCCCCCTCCCCGTGGTCCAAGCTTGCACCCCCACAGTGAGCTGGGTTACCTCAGTGATGCGAGGCTGGGAGTGGTAATAGGGTGCCTCGGGCCCCACGCCCATGACAGCGAGCGTCGCCATGATCTCCGCCTCCGCCTGTATCCGGTGGAGTTCCGCTGAGTCATCGGCCGTGTCGAGGAAGACGAGGTGCTTCCCCCGCACGACCAGACCCTTGCCGTCGTAGCCCGGCTCCGACAGCGGCTCGTCCAGCCCTCGGTGGTCATCGTGCAGCAGCCTCCGGTGGACCTGTGGGGATGGAGGGAGTGAGGGTACACATCTACAACACAGCCGGCAGTCCAGACCCATCTCACCACCCCCCGCCTCCTCCAAACCCTGCACCTTACACCACATTCACCACCTACCTGCTATTGAGGGAGTGCAGCGTAGGTTTACAAGGTTAATTCCCGGGATGGCGGGACTGTCATATGCTGAGCGAATGGAGCAGCTGGGCTTGTACACTCTGGAGTTTAGAAGGATGAGAGGGTATCTCATTGAAACATATAAGATTGTTAAGGGCTTGGACACGCTAGAGGCAGGAAACATGTTCCCGATGTTGGGGGAGTCCAGAACCGGGGGCCACAGTTTAAGAATAAGGAGCAAGCCATTTAGAACGGAGACGAGGAAACACAGAGAGTGGTGAGTGTGTGGAATTCTCTGCCTCAGAGGGCGGTGGAGGCAGGTTCTCTGGATGCTTTCAAGAGAGAGCTAGATAGGGCTCTTAAAAATAGCGGAGTCAGGGGATATGGGGAGAAGGCAGGAACGGGGTACTGATTGGGGATGATCAGCCATGATCACATTGAATGGCGGTGCTGGCTCGAAGGGCCAAATGGCCTACTCCTGCACCTATTGTCTATTGTCTATTGTCTTCCACAGAGTCAACCCTCTCTTTATAATCAATGTGCTCATCCGTTAACAAGCTCACCGGGAAAGCTGGCTCTGTCCTGGGGGCGGAGTTGGAGTTGGAGTTGGATTCCCGGGAGGTTGGTCTTGGAGGGGAGGAATCTCCACAAACTGCGGAGCATCCTGGACAATACAGCTCACCCCCTCCACCACACACTGGTCAACCTGAGGAGCACCTTCAGCAACAGGTAGACAAAAGTGCTGGAGAAACTCAGCGGGTGCAGCAGCATCTATGGAGCGAAGGAAATTGGCAACGTTGCCTATTTCCTTCGCTCCATAGATGCTGCCTCACCCGCTGAGTTTCTCCAGCACTTTTCGATTTTCCAGCATCTGCAGTTCCTTCTTAAACACCTTCAGCAGCAGACTGGTTCCACCAAGATGCAGCACAGAACCACACAGGAGATCCTTCTCCCCTTTGGCTATCAAACTATACAATTCCTCCCCCTTCTGTCGTGGGGCAGACTGACCTTCTCAACTACCTCCTCTGGCAGCTCGTTCCATAATCCCATCACCCACAGACACAACATAGAACAGCATAGAAGCATCTCAGAACAAGAAGCATTCGAGTTACAAGAGAGAAAAATATTTATTTCATTATCAACACCTTCAAAATCTACATTCATTACTTCCATTGGCCACACTACAGCTGCAGGGAGCATCAACTATAAGATATCATAGTGTGTTGGAACGAACTGCAGATGCTGGTTTAAATCGATGGTAGACACAAAATGCTGGAGTAAAGGACCTGTCCCACCTTCACGAATTCTCCCGAGTTTTCCCCTTGATTCAAACTCGGAGAATGTCCGTAGGAGTCCGTAGATGTTTCGTAGCGGCCCGTAATGCCAGCTGTAGGTACTCGGGGCATCAGGTAAGTCGGGACGTTTTTTTCAGCATGTTGAAAAATGTCCATGAGTAAAAAAAACTGGCTGGCATCACATACTGTCGTTGTGTCCTTGGGCAAGACACTTCACCCACCTTTGCCTGTGTGTCAATGTGTGTGAATGTGTGTGAGTGATTGGTGGTGGTCGGAGTGGCCGTAGGCGCAGATTGGCAGCCACGCTTCCGTCAGTCTGCCACAGGGCAGCTGTGGCTACAGAAGTAGCTTACCACCACCGAGTGTGACTGAGGAGTGAATGAATAATGCGATGTAAAGCGCCTTGAGTATTAGAAAGGCGCTATATAAATCCCATCCATTATTATTATTATTATCTCCGAGTTTGAATCAAGGGGAAAACTCGGGAGGTTTCATGAGTAATTGGGAAAGTGGGAGAGGCCCTTAACTCAGCGGGACAGGCAGCATCTCTGGAGAGAAGGAGTGGGTGACATTTCAGACATCATCCATCCCTTCTCTCCAGAGATGCTGCCTGTCCCGCTGGGTTACTCCAGCTTTTTGTGTCTACCATAAGATATCATAGGTTTAGGAGGTGGACATAGAATGCTGGAGTAACTCAGCGGGACAGGCAGAGGCTCTGGAGAGAAGGAATGGGTGACGTTTCGGGTGGAGACCCTTCTTCAGTCCCCTCCTCGCCCTGCCTGGGATGTGAACAAGAGGTTGTTTACCATGAGTTCCAAGGAACCATCCGTGACGCTGCTCCCTCCCTGCGATCGGTCAGTCAGCACCGTCAGCTGATTCCTTTCATCCTGAAACAGAAACAGTGCCGTAAGGCTAAACCCCAGGGTCCCAATGGCTAAATCCCATCTCCCTCCCCACCCTTCAGATGGTGGTCAGTGTCATTCATGGAGCTGTACAGCACAAAAAGAGGCCCTTCGGCCCAACACATCCATGCTAGCCTTCTGGCACCCATTTACATTCATGCCACATTCGCAACAACTTTCCCCCTCCGTTTAGATTCTACCGTTTGTTTACATGCTTGGGGCATTTTTACAATTGCCAATTAAGCTACGTGATGGCACAGAGTTTAGTTTAGAGATACAGCACGGAAACACGTTCTTCAGCACACCCAGTCAGTTCCAACCAGCGATCCCCGCACACTAACACTTTCCTGCACACACTAGGGACTATTGGACATATACCAAGCCAATTAACCTACAAACTTGTACGTCTTTGGTGTGTGGGAGGAAACCGGAGCACCCGGAGAAAACTCACGCAGTCACGGGGAGAAGGTACAAACCCCGTACAGACAACACCCGTAGTCGGGATTGAACCCGGGTCTCTGGCGCTGTGAGGCAGCAACTCTACCGCTGCGCCACCACTGATTGTGTCCACACCCCAGGAATAACTTTGAGCTCATCTTGGTGAACGCTACAGGTTGCGGGGTAAGGAGTCGGCACCTTCACCACAGTGGCACCACCCACCTCTTCCTCCTTGTGGGGCAATGGATGGTTCCCCAGGCAATGAAGGGGTTTGGACCACACTTGGAGCAAGACCTGCTCCAATTCCCAGGAGGGGAATATGACGCAGTTTTAACCGAGTCCGGATTTACATAGAAACATAGAAAATAAGTGCAGGAGGAGGCCATTCGGCCCTTCGAGCCAGCACCGCCATTCATTGTGATCATGGCTGATCGTCCCCTATATTTACCTTCATGTAGATACGGCTATTCACAGGGTAGTAGTTCCCAGCCACGGGCTCCGTCTGGTTCAATTGCCACGTCGGCCGATAATTTCTCCTTGGAGGCAAAAGAACAGTCATAGACAGACACAAAATGCTGGAGTAACTCAGCGGGACAGGCAGCATCTCTGGGGAGAAGGAATGGGTGACGTTTCGGGTTGACTATCTTTGGACTTTATCTTGCACTAAACGTTACTCATGTTATTCCCTAATCTCTGGAACTCTCTGCCACAGAGGGTAGTTGAGGCCAGTTCATTGGCTATATTTAAGAGGGAGTTAAATGTGGCCCTTGTGGCTAAAGGGATCAGGGGGTATGGAGAGAAGGCAGGTACGGGATACTGAGTTGGATGATCAGCCATGATCATATTGAATGGCGGTGCAGGCTCGAAGGGCCGAATGGCCTACTCCTGCACCTATTTTCTATGTATCTATGTATCATGTATCTTCTTATAAGGCTTCCTGACCCACTGAGTTGCTCCAGCTCTTTGTGTCTATCTTCAGTGTAAACCAGCATCAACCCAGTGCCAAGTGCTGTCTGAAGAAGGGTCCCGACTAGAAACGTTGCTTATCCATTATTCTCGCCACACATGCTCAAATTCAAGTTCAAGAGAGTTTATTGTCATGTGTCCCTGTATAGGACAATGAAATTCTTGCTTTGCTTCAGCACAACAGAATATAGTAGGCATTGACTACAAAACAGATCAGTGTGTCCATATACCATAATATACGTAAATACACACATGAATAAATAAACTGATCAAGTGCAAATAACAGATAATGACGACAGATGGCACAATGGGCTAAGTGTTCGGCTGGCAACCGGAAGGTAGCCGGTTCGAATCCCGCTTGGAGTGCATACTGTCGTTGTGTCCTTGGGCAAGACACTTCACCCACCTTTGCCTGTGTGTGAATGTGTGTGAGTGATTGGTGGTGGTCGGAGGGGCCGTAGGCGCAGATTGGCAGCCTCGCTTCCGTCAGTCTGCCCCAGGGCAGCTGTGGCTACAGAAGTAGCTTACCACCACCGAGTGTGACTGAGGAGTGAATGAATAATGCGATGTAAAGCGCCTTGAGTATTAGAAAGGCGCTATATAAATCCCATCCATTATTATTATTATTATCAATGTTCAGAGTTTTGTCCGAGCCAGGTTTAATAGCCTGATGGCTGTGGGGAAGGAGCTATTCCTGAACCTGGTCGTTGCAGTGACTTTGTGTCTTGCCCGAGATAATAGGTAGACAAAAATGCTGGAGAAACTCAGCTGGTGAGGCAGCATCTATGGAGCGAAGGAATAGGTGACCTTTCGGGTCGAGAACCTTCTTCAGACGAAATAATACGAAATAAATCGGACTAAATGCCCGTGATAATACTTCTGTTACAAAGAGGATTCTCCGGCACCGTTCTTACCTTCGTTTTAAGATTTCTCTGCCGTTGGAATCGGTGTAGAAGGTTCCCGCTGTGTTTAAGGGTGTGTCAAAGCGGCTGATGATTTCTTTGCCGATTAAGTCACTAAAGGTTCAGAGAAAGATGTGTTTAATTTCCTGCTCTTCCATCTGATTCCACCAGAGGGCACAAGAAGAGATGTGTCTTTGATTATTGTTTAAGAAGGAACTGCAGATGCTGGAAAATCGAAGGTACACAAAAAAGCTGGAGAAACTCAGCGGGTGCAGCAGCATCTATGGAGCGAAGGAAAAAGGCAACGTTTCGGGACGAAACGTTGCCTTTTTCCTTCGCTCCATAGATGCTGCTGCACCCGCTGAGTTTTTCCAGCTTTTTTGTCTTTGATTATTGGTTTTAGTTTAGTTTAGAGATAGTGCGGAAACTGGTCCAAATCCGCGCCGACCACTGGCCCCCTGCACGCTAACACCCCCCACACACACACACACACACACTGGGGACATTTTACAATTACACCAAGCCAATTAACCTACAAACCTGCACGTCTTTGGAGTGCGGGAGGAAACCGAAGATCTCGGAGAAAACCCCTTCGTGGGTCACGGGGAGAACGTACAGACTCCGAGATGGACAAGATGGGAACAACTCCATCCAAGACCACATGGAACTGCAGAGGAACAACTAGTAACAGGTGCCCCTTTTTTTTTGTAAAATTTCAAAATATACTTTATTCGAGAAATAAATATATCCAATACATGATCCTTACAAAACTCCATCCGACATTCTCTAAGGCTTTACATACATGAATACGTTTATTGGCCAAGTATATTCACATACAAGGAATTTGCCTTGGTGCTCCACCCGCAAGTGACAACATGACATACAGTGACAGTTACGCCCCTGCCCCACTTAGGAAACCTGAACGGAAACCTCTGGAGACTTTGCACCCCACCCAAGGTTTCCGTGCGGTTCCCGGAGGTTGCAGGTGGTTGCCGGAGGTTGCAGGTAGTGGAAGCAGGTAGGGAGACTGACAAAAACCTCCGGGAACCGCACGGAAACCTTGGGCGGGGCGCAAAGTCTCCAGAAGTTTCTGTTCAGGTTTCCTAAGTGGGACAGGGGCTTTAGGAATGACACATAAAACATTAAACATTAATAATAAAACATTATTGATTAAACGTGAATTAAATAAAATACCAGAGCTACAGATTTTTGGTTATTGAGTGGAGCTACTACTCGTGGAAAGAAAGCTGTTTTTATGTCTGGCTGTGGCAGCTTTGACAGTCCGGAGTTGCCTTCCAGAGGGAAGTGATTCAAAGAGTTTGTGGCCAGGGTGAGAGGGGTCAGAGATGATCTTACCCGCTCGCTTCCTGGCCCTTGCAGTGTACAGTTCGTCAATGGAGGGAAGGTTGCAGCCAACAACCTTCAATACTGCTAATACAAATGACACCAATTTATCCCCCACCCTTGCCACTCATGTGGCCCACTGGCGTGGAATCCCTTCCCTTATTTTGAGGGGCGTCTCCACCACACCCTGCCCCCACCCGTCCAGCAGCGGAAGGACCCTAGACTTACTTCACAGGAATCGGCCCCACAGTCCATTCTAGTTCCACAAACTTCTGCTGCTTGTACAGCCGCACCACCTGTGAGCACCAGGGCGTGAAGTTCTGATAAACTTCCTGAAACAACTCTGTCTGTGAAATGGATGGGTGAAAATGAATGCATTCAATCTCCAGCAAAAGGCTTAAAATGATCATTGAGGAACACATTAAATTTCACACACACCCCCCTGCCATTCCATTTCCGCACCAGACTGTATCTTGTCTAGTTGAGAGATACAGGGCGGAAACAAGCCCTTCGGCCCACCGAGTCCACGCCGACCAGCGATCCCCGCACATTAACACTATCCTACACACACTAGGGACAATTTACATTTATACCAAGCCAATTAACCTACAAACCTGCACGTCTTTGGAGTGTGGGAGGAAACCGGAGATCCCAGAGAAAACCCACGGGGAGAACGTACAAACTCCGTACAGACAGCACCCGTAGTCAGGATTGAACCTGGATCACTGGCGCTACAAGGCAGCAGCTCTACCCGCTGCACCACCGTGTCACCCTGAAACATCTTTGGCAAAGTCCCCGTCTTTGGCAAACCCGCCCGGCAGATTCGCATTGGGCCACGTGTTCCCAGGCCCATTATCTATCATTAATCCTTAAAAACATTACAAGACATTCGTCGGCACGGTGGCGCAGCGGTAGAGTTGCTGCCTCACAGCGCCGGAGACCCGGGTTCGATCCCGACTACGGGTGCTGTCTGTACGGAGTTTGTACGTTCTCCCCGTGACCTGCGTGGGTTTTCTCCAGGTGCTCCGGTTTCCTCCCAGACCCCAAAGACGTCCAGGTTTGTAGGTTAATTGGCTTGGTGTAAGAGTAACTTGTCCCTAGTGTATGTAGGATAGTGTTAATGTGCGGGGATCGCTGGTTGATGTGGACTGGGTGGACCGAAGGGCCTGTTTCCGTGCTGTATCTCTAAACTAAACTCTGTGGATTCCCCGATCTTGGTCAAAACTTTGCAGAGAACAGTCGTGCAGCCGGCAAGCTGCTTTCCCCAAGCACAACAATGCTCGGACCTCACCTCGATTTTGTAGACGTTGGCCTCTTTAGATAACGCAACGGGTATATCGTTACTTGGTCGGAAGATGTAGGCACCGGAGGCCTGGCTACTGAGCCTGTCACCTGTGCTGGCACTGTACCTGAGCAAACACAATCAACAAGGAGGTTCACCTGTAGTTCCCGGCAGAACCATTGATCAAAAGATGCAGCGGGGAATCAGGCCCATCAGCCCACGCCGACCATCGATCACCCACCCGTACACTAGTCCTGTCTTACGGGTATTTTCAAAACAAAAAAATACGAATCAAGGGATATGGGGAGAAACGGGGTACTAATTTTGGATGATCATCCATGATCATATTGGGTACTGGCTCGAAGGGCCGAATGGCCTACTCCTGCACCAATTTTCAATGCTTCTATGCTTCTAATTTTCTCCAGGTGCTCTGGTTTCTTCCCACACGTACAAGTTTGGAGGTTAATTGGCTTTGGTTAAAGAAATATTGTTAAATTGTCCCTAGTGTGTGGGCAGATAGTGGATGGTGATAGCATGCGGGGTGGTCGCTGGTCGACGGGCCGAAGGGCCTGTTTCCGTGCTGCATTGCTAAAGTCCAAAGTTGGGACTCTGAAGATTTATCCCATCACCTGCTATTTTGGGCAGTAGGTTCCAGACTCCCTCCACCCTCAGTGGGAAGTCCTTTTCCTCAACCTCCCTCTGGTCCTTGTTCCAATTATCGGTAGTGTGATCTAATTATCCCTGGATTCCAATGGGGATGGGGAACCAATGCGTTTCTGTTCATCTTCTCTGGGCCTTGCGTGGGAAACTGAGGAGTGGTTCAATCAAAACATCCTCAGCCCACACCCTAAACTTCTCGTGAAACGTTGACGTTTTGTTCCTTTTCTTGTCGTTCAGTTTAGTTTTTAGAGATACAGCGTGGAAACGGGTTCTTTGTCCCACCGGGTCCGCGCCGACCAGCGATCCCCGCACATTAACACTATCCTACACACACACTAGGGGCAATTTTTACATTTATACCAAGCCAATTGACCTACAAACCTGCACGTCTTTGGAGTGTGGGAGGAAACCGAAGATCTCGGAGGAAACCCACGCAGGTCACGGGGAGAACGTGCAAACTCCGTACAGACAGCACCCGTAGTCGGGATCGAACCCGGGTCTCCGGTGCTGCATTCGCTGTAAAGCAGCAACTCTACCGCTGCCCCACCATGAGTTTACGATGAAGCTGCTTCATATGAATCAGCTGTGAATCGGAAACGGACCCAAAATACTGGAGTAACTCAGCGGGGGACAGGCAGCGTCTCTGGAGAGAAGGAATGGGTGAGGTTTTTAGGGCGGAGACCCTTCTTCAGACTGAGGAGAATTGGTACAGAGGGAGAGAGTGTACCCGCATGGCGTTACTCACCAGTAGAAACTTTGTGTGATGGGCAGAGAAATATTCTTGTGCCGGTTCTCGATTGCACTAATCAGGCCGGTGATCTTGTCAAATAATACTCGGACGTACTTGTTCCGGGGAGAGGAGGGGGAAGAAAAGCAACATCAACAACCTTTGCTACAGTGTTCATAACATCCTAAGCGATGTGAGTAGAATTAGGTCATTCGGCCCATCAAATCCACTCCGTCATTCAAGTATGATGGATCTCTCCCTCCTAATCCCATTCTCCTGCCTTCTCCCCATAACCACCGACACCCGTACTAATCAAGAATCTATCTCTAGATATCTATCTATATCCACTGACTTGGCCTCCACAGCCTTCTGTGGCAAAGAATTCCACAGATTCACCACCCTCTGACTAAAGAAATTCCTCTTCATCCCCTTCCTAAAAGAACGTCCTTGATCAGTGCGGGTGTCAGGGGTTATGGGGAGAAGGCAGGAGAATGGGGTTAGGAGGGAGAGATAGATCAGCCATGATTGAATGGCGGAGTGGACTTGATGGGCTGAATGGCCTAATTCTACCCCTGGAACTCGTGAAGCCTTGTTCTAGCACCAGCATGCGTGTGTAATCAAATAGAGCACCCGTGTGTGATGTAACGGAGCATGTGTGATCTACAGAGCATGCGTGTGTAAACTAACATAGCACGTGTGTGTGATCTAACATAGAACGCGTGTGTGAAATAACAGCATGCGTGTGTGAACTGACGGAGCACACGTGTGTGAACTAACGGAGCACGCGTGTGTACTAACGGAGCACACGTGTGTGATCTAACATAGAACGCGTGTGTGAAATAACAGCATGCGTGTGTGAACTAACGGAGCACGCGTGTGTGAACTAACGGAGCACGCGTGTGTGAACTAACAGAGCACGCGTGTGTACTAACGGAGCACGCGTGTGTGATCTAACATAGAACGCGTGTGCTGCCCTGCGGTGGACGTTACTCACGTCGTTTTCGATGACCATGGCGTCTCTGCCCCCGTCCTGATAGCCGGCCGACGGCCAGACCACGCGGTGGATGACCGAGTCCGCTGGTTTACGTGACACCCGGTAGGTGCTGAAACCCAGCGGTGGCACCCACGCCTCAAACACCAGCTCGTTCACCGCAGAACCACGGTCCTGGCGCACAGCCACCGTGAAGTTAGACACCGGCACTAACTGGGGGGGGGGGGGGGGGGGGAGAAGGGGGGCAAGGGGGTGGGGGGGAGAGAGGGAGAGAAGTTAACACACCACCATATATTGTAGACCTATACATTACAACTCCCTGATACAATAACAGTAAGTAAATGAGGTGGGTACCACAACTAGCATTTAGGGCAGCACGGTGGTAGAGTAGCGGTTTCACAGCGCCAGAGACCCAGGTTCGACCCCGACTACGGGTGCTGTCTGTGCAGAGTTTATACATTCTCCCTGTGACCGCGTGGGTTTTCTCCGGGTGCTCCGGTTTCCTCCCACACTCCAAAGACGTACAGGTTTAAAGGTTAATTGGCTTCTGTAAATTGTCACTGGTGTGTAAGATAGAACTAGTGTGAACGGGAGATCGCTGGTCAGCACGGACTCGATGGCCGAAGGGCCTGTTTCCATGCTGAATCTTTATCTGTATTGAAACAGCAGGTTTAATACACTACTGGCAAACAAAGCACATCATTTATGTAGGAAGGAACTGCAGATGCTGGTTTACACGGAAGATATACGTAAAAGTGCTGGAGTAACTCAGCTGGGACAGGCAGCATCTCCGGAGAGAAGGAATAGGTGACATTTCGGGTCGAGACCCTTTAGACTGAGAGTCAGGGAGGGCGAATGGGAAGGTACGGAACAACGCAGAGCCCGCACGGATGACGCCGGATCGGTGGAGCCCACAATGGTTCATTGTTGGCTGGGGAACGGGGTGATAACGAGGGATACAAACAGTGGAATTAGCAAGATGATTAGGGTGGGGGAGGGATGGATAGAGAACACACCATAAGGCCATACGTTATAGGAGCAGAATTAGGCCATTCGGCCCATCAAGTCTACTCCACCATTCAATCATGGCTGATCCATCAGACGTCACATCATTTATGTTTTCAAGAGAGAGTTAGATTTAGCTCTTAGGACTGGGGTCAAGGAGAGAGTGTTCACCTCGCGGCCCTGTTTCCACCAATCTTTCCACCACCACGCACAAGAAGCGACAAGACAGACACCATTGTACGCAGATGCCGAGAAATGTGAACAGCTCTGGCTGGTCAACATCTAATCTTGTGTGTGGAGTCGATAAGAAGAAGCTCTTAGGGCTGACGGAATCAAGGGATATGGAGAGAAAGCAGGAACGGGACGCTGATCCTGGGTGATCAATCATGATCATATTGAATGGCGGTGCTGGCTCGAAGGGCCGAATGGCCTATTCCTGCACCTACTTTTCATGTTCCTATGTTTAAGAAGGAACTGCAGATGCTGGAAAATCGAAGGTAGACAAAAATGCTGGAGAAACTCAGCGGGTGAGGCAGCATCTGTGGAGCGAAGGAAATAGGCGACGTTTCTTGCCGAAACCCTTCTTCAGACCCGGCCTCATGTTTCTGTATACCACATGTTCAATAGTTTCATACGAGTCACTGTACGCTGATGATACCTGGTTTAGGACTGAGCTGCCCTCAGGGTCGGTGACAATGTAGTTGGTGCCGTTGACAGGTAACCTCAAGTATGTTCTCACTGACCTGGCGAGGGGGTTGTACAGGGTGACTGTGAACTGAAGGCAGAGAGAAGGGTTAATAAGAGACCTTGCTACAGCAGTAACACCAACCCCCCCCCCCCCCCCCCCCCCCCCCGCTTACACACTGTCCCTCAGCATCTGACTGTAAAACCCCGTACCAGTTTCCAAGTGCATCCAAGACTGTAAGAATTGTGGACGCAGCCCAGACTATCGCACAAACCAACCTCCCCAGAGATGCTGAGTTACTCCAGCATTTTGTGTCTCCTTTCCATTGACTCCATCTACGCCTCACGCTGCCCCGGCAAGGCCAGCAGCATAATCAAGGGCCAGTCTCACCTCACTCCATCCTCTCCCCTCTCCCATCGGCCTAAAGGTACACAATTTCACACATTTTTTATCAGATCTCCTGCAACCTCTGGCGTTCCAGAGAAAACGATCTCAAGGGGCTGTCCCACTTGGACGAGCTAATCCACGAGTTTAGAAGAGCCTAGACGAGTTGGAAAAAATCTCAAGGCCGTGTTGACACGCCAAAGTAAAAGACCTCCTACGACTATGTCTACGACCTCCTACGACCCCCCTCGACCTCAGTCTTCCACACCTAAGACCAACTACGACTAGCTACGAGTGGAAAATGACCACATGATAAAATGATGTCACGTCTCGGGCCAGTTACCGACCTACGACTACCATCACGACCTGCCTACGAGTAAAATGTATCACATCCAATACCTCTCTGACCTGAAGCAACTGGTTTGGAAGGGGAGTGGGAAGGAGGGAGGAAAGAGAATGCCATAGTGAGTTTGCAAAAAACAACTTACATTACTAATCTCTTCAATGTAAGGACATACACTGATGTTGAGATTGTTACAGAAGGCAAAGTTTTGCTTGGATCGACTGAGATATGACAAAGCGTTACTGATCAGCACCTAGGAGCAAATAATGGCAACAAATTAGCACAGGATCAACAGCCAACTCCATCCAATCTGAACATCGAGTGGCAACATAAGGAGGTTTCTAGTTTAGTTTAGAGATACAGCGTGGAAACAGGCCCACCGAGTCGGCACCGACCAGCGATCCCCGCACGCTAACACCATCCTACACACACTAGGGACAATTTACACATACACCAAGCCAATTAACCTGCAACCCTGTACGCCTTTGGAGTGTGGGAGGAAACCGAAGATCTCGGAGAAAACCCACGCAGGTCACGGGGAGAACGTGCAAACTCCGTACAGACAGCACCGGTGGTCGGGATGGAACCCGGGTCCCTGGCGCTGTCAGGCAGCACCTCTACCGCTGCGCCACCGTTCTTGTGCACACGGCAAGAAACTCGACTCGACCGACGACGAACGTCCTTCCCAGTCGGAAGGAGGCGGCCACGGTGGCCCAGCAGTAGAGTTGCTGCCTTAAAGCGCCAGAGACCCGGGTTCCATCCCGACTACGTGGGTTTTCTCCGAGATCTTCGGTTTCCTCCCACGCTCCAAAGACGTACAGGTTTGTAGGTTGATTGGCTTGGTGTGATGTGTAAATTGTCCCTGGTGTGTGTAGGACAGCGTTAGTGTGCGGGGATGGCTGGCCGGCGCGGACTCGGTTGGCCTGTTTCCGCGCTGTATCTCTAAATCTAAAACTAAAGGAGACATGGAACTACGGGCGTGGAGTTGGTGCGGGCCGATGGTGACCATACCTGGCAGCTGTCCCAGCCTTTGGCAAGTCTCTTGGCGTAGTCATCCGCGACGTGCTGCTTCTCCGTACCGGAGACGGCATCGTGATGCTGGGCGACCCCCATCGCTCGCTCTAAACACAAACACAACCTTAGCTCCAGGGTGATCGCACCACAGTCATTCAGCTGCCCCAACAGAGCAGGCCCCCAGAGACCACAACGCCCACATTATTTGGAGCCAAAGGCCTAGAGTTCCACACATCCTCTGTCAGTTCAGACCTGCGCATCCCAGTTTTAAGTAATTACCTCCTTATCGAGAGAGGCTTGGATAGAGCGGATGTGGAGAGGATGTTTCCACTAGTGGGAGAGTCTAGGACCAGAGGGCACAGCCTCAGAATTAAAGGACATTCTTTTAGGAAGGAGATGAGGAGGAATTCCTTTAGTCAGAGGGTGGTGAATCTGTGGAATTCATTGCCACAGAAGGCTGTGGAGGCCAAGTCAGTGGATATTTTTAAGGCAGAGATAGATAGATTCTTGATTAGTACGTGTCAGGGGTTATGGGGAGAAGGCAGGAGAATGGGGTTAGGAGGGAGAGATAGACCAGTCATGATTGAATGGCTGAATAGACTTGATGGGCCGAATGGCCTAATTCTACTCCTAGGAGTTGAAAGATGGATCAGCCATGACTGAAGGGCAGGGTAGATTTGACGGGCTGAATGGCCTTATTCTGCTCCTATCACTTAGGAACATCTTGCTAGCTGAGTGGCAACCTTTTCACACTGAGGATGGTGTGGGGTGGCACAGCGGTAGAGTTGCATAAGACCACGAGGGGAATAGATAGGGTGAATGAATGCACAGTCTTTTACCCAGAGTTGGGGAATCATGAACCAGGGCACATGGCTTAAAGTTGGAGAGGAAAGATTCACTAGGCACCTGAGGGGCGACATGAGGGGCGATATGTGGAAGGTAATTGAGTGAGGTGTTATAATAACATTTAGACAGTTACATGGAGAGGAAAGGTTTCGAGAGAGATGGGCCAATTGTGGGCAGGTGGGACGAGTGTAGATGGGGCAACTTTGGGCGGGAGGGGCCGAAGGGCCTGTTTCCGTGCTGCGTGACTCTATGAACACAGGTGAACATTGTACAGGTACTCACTCAGTACGGCACTGTTCCCTTCACCGTAAGGGCCATAACGAGCTGGTGCCGATGCCAGGACCTCTAGCTGATTACAGACCTGTGAAGGAAAGACATGTCATAGAGTGATACAGTGTGGAAACAGGCCCTTCGGCCCAACTTGCCCACACTAGCCAACAATGTCCCACCTGCCTGCGCTTGGTCCATATCCCTCCAAACCTGTCCTATCCATGTACCTGTCTAAATGTTTCTTAAATGTTGGAATAGTCCCAGCCTCAACTACCCATTCTTGCTATTGACGGAGTGCAGCGTAGGTTTACAAGGTTAATTCCCGGGATGGCGGGACTGTCATATGCTGAGAGAATGGAGCGGCTGGGCTTGTACAGTCTGGAGTTTAGAAGGATGAGAAGGGATCTTATTGAAACATAGAAACATAGAAACATAGAAATTAGGTGCAGGAGTAGGCCATTCGGCCCTTCGAGCCTGCACCGCCATTCAATATGATCATGGCTGATCATCCAACTCAGTATCCCGTACCTGCCTTCTCTCCATACCCTCTGATCCCCTTAGCCACAAGGGCCACATCTAACTCCCTCTTAAATATAGCCAATGAACTGGCCTCGACTACCCTCTGTGGCAGGGAGTTCCAGAGATTCACCACTCTCTGTGTGAAAAAAGTTCTTCTCATCTCGGTTTTAAAGGATTTCCCCCTTATCCTTAAGCTGTGACCCCTTGTCCTGGACTTCCCCAACATCGGGAGCAATCTTCCGATACATATAAGATTGTTACATATAAGATTGATACATATAAGCAAACATATAAGATTGTTAAGGGTTTGGACACGCTAGAGGCAGGAAACATGTTCCCGATGTTGGAGGAGTCCAAAACCAGGGGTCAGGGGCCAGCACCGCCATTCAATGTGATCATGGCTGATTATCCCCAATCAGTTCCTGCTTTCTCCCCATATCCCCTAACTCCGCTATTTTTAAGAGCCCTATCTAGCTCTCTCTTGAAAGCATCCAGCGAACTCTGAGGCAGAGAATTCCACAGACTCACCACTCCCTGTGAGATTCAAGATTCAAGAAGTTTATTGCCATGTCAACAAGTTGATAGGAATGTGTCTTGGTTCGCTCTCAGACAGATACAATACAGTACAATACATCCACCACATACACCACAATAAATAATACAGACAATACTGTACGAAGGACAATATATACAGGAAGGACAGTACCCAGCAGCATCATGTTAAGTGTAAGTGCAAGTGCAAATGAAAGTGCAGAGTGATTAGTGCAAATTCAAATATCTGATGGCTTGGAGGTAGGTGCTGTCTCTGAAGCGAGATGTTTTACCTTTAATGCTTCTATATCTCCTTCCTGATGGGAGGAGATTAAAGAGGTAATGTGCCGGGTGAAAGTGGTCTGCTATGATTTTTTTGGCCTTTCTGGTGAGTCTTGTTGAGTAAAGTGATGTCACTGAGGGAAGTCTGCTGCCACCGATGATCTTAGAAAAAGTGTTTCCTCGTCTCCGTTCTAAATGGCTTACTCCTTATTCTTAAACTGTGACCCCTGGTTCTGGACTCCCCCAACATCGGGAACATGTTTCCTGCCTCTAGCGTGTCCAAACCCTTAACAATCTTGTATGTTTCAATGAGATCCCCCTCTCATCCTTCTAAACTCCAGAGTGTACAAGCCCAGCCGCTCCATTCTCTCAGCATATGACAGTCCCGCCATCCCGGGAATTAACCTTGTAAACCTACGCTGCCCTCCCTCAATAGCAAGAATGTCCTTCCTCAAATTAGGGGACCAAAACTGCACACAATACTCCAGGCCACCGAGAACAAAGGGGGCCCGGCGTAAGGTTGCCACATATTTTGAGGTGAGGTGCAATGATAGCCAACAAGCTGAGGGCAAACAAGGCAAGACACAAGGAATTGCAGATGCTGGGATCTTGAGCAAAAGAACAAAGTGCTGGAGGAACTCTGCGGGTCAGGCAGCATCTGCACAGGGAAAAGAACATATGCTGTTTGGGGTTGGGTCCCTCCAGCAGTTTGTTTTGTGCTCATAGAAACATAGAAATTAGGTGCAGGAGTAGGCCATTCGGCCCTTCAAGCCTGCACCGCCATTCAATATGATCATGGCTGATCATCCAACTCAGTATCCTGTACCTGCCTTCTCTCCATACCCCCTGATCCCTTTAGCCACATCTAACTCCCTCTTAAATATAGCCAATGAACTGGCTACACTCAGGTTGAGCTTTGGTGGCCATTTTCCAAGGGCAGACAGAGGGAGGAATGCCTGGTGTGGTCAAAACTCGAGACAAGGGAGAAGGTTTTAGTTTAGTTTCCGTTTGTTGGATTCAGCGTGGAAACAGGCCCTTCGGCCCACCGGGTCCATGCTGACCAACAATCACCCATTCACACTGGTTCAATCCTACACACACTCGGGACAATTTACAGGAAGCCAATTGGAGTACAAGCCTGCGCATCTTTGGAGTGTGGGTGGAATCTGGAGCACCTGGAGAAAACCCACGAGGTCACGGGGAGAACGTGCAAACTCCCAACGCTGCAGTAGCCAGGGTCAGGATTAAACCCACACACCACGCACAATTTACAGTTTTACCGAAGCCAATTAACCGACAATCCTGCACGACTTTGGAGCGTGGGAGGAAACCGGATTACCTGGAGAAAACCCACGAGGTCACGGGGAGAACGTGCAAACTCCGCACAGACAGCACCCGTTGTTAGGATCAAATTCGGGTCCCTGGCGCTGTAAGGTGGCAACTCTACCACCAAGCAGAGGAGCCGAGATAGGGGTGGGGTGGGTGTACATTCTAGAGGAGGGAGTGGATGCTCACACACACACAAACACACACACACACACACACACACACACACACACACACACACACACACACACACACACACACACACACACACACACACACACACACACGCGCTACCAAACTCAAAATGGGACGTGTTATTGTCACTAGCTGAAACTATTCAGCATCAGGTGGGGCCTGGGTGCTGGTGCCTGGGTTACACTGTGTACAAACAAGTCCAACCCACTTGTAGGAAGTTGTTGCTCATCCTCTCGTAACGTTTCAGAGCCGGTCGGCTGGTGTAGAACCCTGTCCAGAACTGATAGGGACCATCGGCGTAGGGGAAGAAATCATCAGTCTTCACCGACCTGTGGACAGAGAGAGAGCAAGACCCCAGTTATAATGATCGACCCCCGGACTATCTTTAATGTATTTCAATGCAGAATATATCGCTGAATACAGTCGACACGGTGGCACAGTGGTAGAGTTGCTGCCTTACAGCGCTTGGAGCGCCGGAGGCCCGGGTTCCATCCTGACTACGGGTGCTGTCTGTACGGAGTTTGTACGTTCTCCCCGTGGCTTTTCTCCAAGATCTTCCCACGGTTTCCTCCCACACTCCAAAGGCGTGCAGGTTTGTAGGTTAATTGGCTTGGTGTAAATGTAAAAATTGTCCCCAGTGTGTGTAGGATGGTGGGGTTTGTTTAAGAAGGAACTGCAGATGCTGGGAATATCGAAGGTCGACAAAAATGCTGGAGAAACTCAGCGGGTGAGGCAGCATCTACGGAGTGAAGGAATAGGTGACGTTTCGGATCGAGACCCTTAATATGTGGGGGATCGCTGGTCGGAAGGGACCCGGTGGGCTGAAGGGACTGTTTCCGCGCTGTATCTCTAAAACCTAAACTATAACAGCCAAGGTTGAGATAGATTGATTGTTATTGAAGCTACTATTGAGAATCATCAGGAAAGTATTGAGGCCAAAATCAGATCACCCATGATCTTACTGAATAGACTAGCGGGCAGAAAGGGCTACCCAACTTGTCATGTAAACCCAATCTCTAACTTTGGTTCTGAGGAAGGGTCTCGACCTGAAACGTCACCTATTCCTTCGCTCCATAGATGCTGCCTCACCCGCTGAGTTTCTCCAGCATTTTGTCTACCTTCGATTTTTCCAGCATCTGCAGTTCTTTCTTAAACATTCTACCTTCAGTTCTAGCTTCAAGGAAGGCACACTTTATACGCACTGAGGTCAGGCAATTGAGCCATCCTACCAACAACTAGAGAGCAGTCCTGAACTATCTCATTGGAGATCCTCGGACTCTACTGGGCTTTCTCATGCACTAAACATTATTCCCTTTATCCTGTATCTGTACAGTGTGGGCGGCTCGATTGTAATCATGTATTGTTTTTCCGCTGACTGGATAGCACGAAACACAAGCTTTTCACTGCACCATAAACTGAACTGAAACAGGGAGTGAGAGGAGGAGAGAGGATATAACAGTGGAAGACTCACCAGGTGAGGTTGGCCTTGTTTAACTCGTACAGGTAGCAGGAGGGGGTGGAGTAGAACACATTGACATCGCTCCCCAAGGTCTGCTGCTTATAAACAAAGAGAGATGCTTCAGAGAATGCATCCATTCAACGTTCAATGTCAAGTCCTTCCACACTCAGCTCACCAGTTGCCCAAGGCCCCCCCCCCCCCCCACCTGTATCCACCTGACACACTTGTAGAAACAAGGAACAGCCGATACACAAGGGATCCCTCTCACACATGTTCCCTGCAAGTTAAAACCTTCTTTAGTTTAGTTTCATTTAGAGACATAGCATGGAAGCAGGCCCTTCGGCCCATCGAGTCATCGCCGACCAGCGATCCCCGCACACTCACACACTAGGGTCAATTTACAATTATACCAAGCCTGTGTGTATGAAAGAGGGCCAGAGGATGCCATTGGGATGACTGGCTTTTGGCAAAGAGTGAAAAACAACTCCATATTTGGAGGTGGCTGATGGTTCCTGGTACATTACCTCATGCAATTGGTATTAAGTCTGTAGGTATATTAACCCCGGTTTTCTGGTATTTCTGTGTGTGTGTTGCTGGAGTATTCAGATGTAAAATTGTTGCCTCTGGGTCTCTAGGTCAGACGTTAAATTAAAGCTTTGTATGGTCTTAAGAATTTGTACTTTGTCTATCTTTAAAGTGAACTTTTTCATGTAGGCCAGTGTTAGTGGTCGGCGTGGACTCGGTGGGCCGAAGGGCCTGTTTCCGCGCTGTATCTCTAAATGACAGGTAAGTTAAAGAAGATTTAAATCGCAGGAAACGTGTGTAAGAGGGATCATTTATGTATAGGTTGATTGGCTTGGTATAATTGTGAGTTGTCCCTAGAGTGTGTAGGACAGTGTTATAGTGTGCGAGGATGGCTGGTCGGCGCGGACTCGGTGGGCCGAAGGGCCTGTTTCCCGCTCTGTGTCTCTGGACTAAATGAATTTATTTTATTAGAAGCAATTGTACAGGGATAAGGCGATCGACATGACAGCTATACAATTATTGTACAGCTTCAATTTTAACATTGAAACCTAATGTATGTCAGAGAATTGATTTTAAAATCCTGCTGCTCATCTATAAATCACTACATGGTTTAGGGCCAAAGTATATCACTGACATGCTTCCACTATATAAGCCTTCTAGACCGCTAAGATCTTCTGAAACCAATCTGCTAGTGATTCCCAGAGTAAATACAAAACATGGGAAAGCAGGATTTAGTTACTATGCAACAAATAGCTGGAATAAACTTCCTGAAGATTTAAGACTTGCCTCAACTTTGACCACTTTTAAAACAAGACTGAAAACTTTTATGTTTACTTTAGCTTTCAGCTAAATCTTAACTACATTGCACTTTTAACTTTTGCACTTTTTATAATGCATTTTTAATTTTGCTTTTCTTTTCTTTTAGTTCTTCTATTTTATTTCATTTTATTATTTCATTTATTGTATGACATGTTTTTATGTGAAGCACTTTGAGTCTGCCTCGTGTATGAAATGTGCTATATAAATAAAGTTGCCTTGCCTTGCCTAAATCAAAAAAAAAGGGGAAAAAAGGAAAAAAAGACCCCTAAGCTACCAAAGAAGTGCAAGAGAAAAGAAAAGGATGGAGATATACCTTCCCCCCCCACCTCAATCATTCCTGGCATCGGGTTTAAATTTGTGTTTAACCATTCTGTTGTTGAGAACATTCAGTAAAAGATGACCATGTCTTGAGAAATTGATCTGCTTTTTCCGCCAAGACAAGCCTAAGGTTTTCTAAATGTAGTGGTCTCTAAACTAAACTAAACAAGGGGTGGCTAAACCCGCAAACGCACGGGAATTGCGCAGAATCCTTACCGCGGCGTTGACGTATTTGATGAGCTTATCCAGGTTCTTGTACCACATGTTGGCGTCTTGGTACTGGAAATCCGATCCCATGGTCATGATGATCTGGTTGGTTTTGTAATGCTTTGCCTTGAGGTGAGGGAGAGAAATACTCCGTTAAAACAACTCATTCACAATCACATCACCACAACGCGGCCCCCAGGGAGTTGTAGATGGTCCAGATCCAAGCGGGGGATCTGACTGGGACCGCCGAGAATAACAGGGGTGATAATGTCACAGGTGATAGGAGAGGAATTAGGCCATTCGGCCCATCAAGTCTACTCCGCCTTTCAATCAAGGCTGATCTATCTCTCCCTCCTAACCCTAACCCTATTTTTGGTTTGGATTAGAGATACAGTGTGGAAACAGTCCCTTCGGCCCACTGGGTCTGTGCCGACCAGCGATCCCCGCACATTAACACCATCCTATACCCAACTAGGGACAATTTTTACATTTACCAAGCCAATTAACTTGCACGTCTTTGGAGTGTGGGAGGAAACCGAAGATCTCAGCGAAAACTCACGCAGGTCACGGGGAGAACGTACAAACTCCGTACGGGCAGCTCCCGTAGTCAGGATCGAACCCTTTGTCTCTGGCGCTGTATTCACTGCAAGGCAGCAACTCTACTGCTGCGCCACCGTGACCGCCTCCTGCCTTCCCCCCACAACCTCTGACACCCGTACTAATCAAGAATCTATCTATCTCTGCCTTAAAAATATCCACTGACTTGGCCTCCACAGCCTTCTGTGGCAAAGAATTCCACAGATTCACCACCCTCTGACTAAAGAAATTCCTCCCCATCTCCACCCGAGACCCGAAACGTCACCCATTCCTTCTCTCCATAGATGCTGCCTCATTCTCTGTACACCTCCATGTACCCCATCACGACCTTGCGACTCACCTGATCGCGCGCAGTCTGCAGGAAGTACGACACGACATTGTCCACATTGTACTCGTCCAGGTCTTTATCATCCTTGATGGGTTCGTCAGAACAAAGCACGTCCCAGCACAGCATCAAGGGAGGGTTGTATCCGTTGGGGAGAACACCTGCGGGGTCACAGTAATTAAACGTTGGCGGAAGCGGTTCGGGTTGAATCTCCTGACCCGGGTCTCTGGCGCTGTGAGGCAGCAACTCTACCGCTGCGCCACCTCATTCTCCCCTACTGTATTGCCCCCCATATTCCCGTCCATTTCCCCCGTATTCTTTGGAGTGTGGGAGGAAACCGGAGATCCCGGAGAAAAGAGAAAGAACGTACAAACTCCGTGGTCAGGATCGAACCCGTGTCCCTGGCGCCGTGAGGCAGCAACTCTACCCCTGCGCCACCGTGCTACCCTAATATTCAATGCCGCCGTTCTTGCAAGAAACATAGAAACATAGAAAAATGGGTGCAGGAGGAGGCCATTCGGCCCCTCGAGCCAGCACCGCCATTCAATATGATCATGGCTGATCATCTAAAATCAGTATCCCGTTCCTGCTTTTCCCCCCATATCCCCCGATTCCTTTTTCCCTAAGAGCTAAATCTAAAGGGCCTGTCCCACTTCCACGACCTAATTCACAACCTTTTTTACTCGTGGACATTTCTCATCAGGCTAGAAAAAACGCCCGACCTACTTGATGCCTCGAGTACCTACGACTAGCATCACGGCCTGCTACGACCTACCTACGACCTCCTACGACCTCGTGACGACCATACTGCGAGTATGAGTCAGGGACAAACTCGGCAGAGGTAGTGAATTAGGTCGTGAAAGTGGGACAGGCCCCGTAACTCTCTGTTGAATACATCGTTTTCGGAGGCAGAGCAGACAAACAAAGAAGGTCTTTACCAACCTGTGAACAAGTCGGCGCTGGGCTGCGGGAGACTAGCGCTTGCTCGCCACACCAGTTCCATCTCCCGGCTATACTCTCTTGCGCTCTTGTCCTGATAATCGAGGCGGCCGAAGAAAAAACCATCGAACCCCATCTGCAAGGAGAGGGCCAAGTGGATGACCATCAGAAAACTGCAGATACTCAAACCCGAAGCATACAACAGAAGCTGCCAGAAATAGCCCGTGGGTCAGTCGGCATCCGTGGATGGAGAAACCCAGTTAATGATATGGTCAGTATTCACAAGTTATAGGAGTAGAATTAGGCCATTCGGCCCATCGGGTCCACTCTGCCATTCAATCATGGCTGATCTCCGCCTCCTAATGCCATTCCCCTGCCTTCTCCTCATAACCCTCGACACCCATTCCAATCAAGAATATGTCTGTCTCTGCCTTAAAAATATCCCGAATTGGCTTCCACAGCCCTCTGTGGCAATGTTCCACAGAATAACTACCCTGAAGATCCCTGAAGAAGGGTTCTGTCCTGAAACGTCACCTACCAACGTTCCTCAGAGATGCTGCCTGATCCGCTGAGTTACTCCAGCACTCTGTGAAACGTCACCTATCCATGTTCTCCACAGATGCTGCCTGACCTGCTGAGTTACTCCAGCACTCTGTGAAACGTCACCTATCCATGTTCTCCACAGATGCTGCCTGACCCGCTGAGTTACTCCAGCACTCTGTGAAACGTCACCTATCCATGTTCTCCACAGATGCTGCCTGACCTACTGAGTTACTCCAGCACTCTGTGAAACATCACCTATCCATGTTCTCCACAGATGCTGCCTGACCCGCTGAGTTATTCCAGCACTTTGTACCCTTTTGTGTAAACCAGCATCTGCAGTTCCTTGTTTCTACGAAATAGACTGCCTGCTAGCTGTAGAAGTAGGAACTGCAGATACAGGTTTCCAACAAAAGACAATTAACCTACAAACCCGTAAGTCTTTGGAGTGTGGGAGGAAACTGGAGATCCCCGAGAAAACCTACGCAGGTCACGGGGAGAACGTGCAAACTACACACAGACAGCACCCGAGGTCAGGGTCGAACCTGGGTCTCTGGTGCCGTGAGTGAGTGGCTCTAGTAGCTGCCCCACTGTGCTGCCCTGGATGGGTGCATGAAGCCTGGGAACACATTGTAGATATATTTGTTGCAAATATATACATACATATACATACATACATACATATATATATACATATACACACACATGTGTATATACATTCATATATATACATATATATACATATATATATATACACATACACATGCACACATATACATACATACATATATACATACATATATATGCATATATACATATATATGCATATATACATATATATGCATATATATATACACACACACCAGGGTGCTATGAAATTCCTTGTTCACAAAACTTACAGAGTAAACAGTACAAGACAGATAACAAGGACAGAGCATACACCATAAGAAAAATTGATTTAGTTTAGTTTAGCTTAGAGATAGTTTGGAAATAGGTCCTTCAGCTCACCGTATCCGCACCAACCAGCAACCACCCCATACATTAGAAACATAGAAACATAGAAACATAGAAATTAGGTGCAGGAGTAGGCCATTCGGCCCTTCGAGCCTGCACCGCCATTCAATATGATCATGGCTGATCATCCAACTCAGTATCCCGTACCTGCCTTCTCTCCATACCCTCTGATCCCCTTAGCCACAAGGGCCACATCTAACTCCCTCTTAAATATAGCCAATGAACTGGCCTCGACTACCCTCTGTGGCAGGGAGTTCCAGAGATTCACCACTCTCTGTGTGAAAAAAGTTCTTCTCATCTCGGTTTTAAAGGATTTCCCCTTATCCTTAAGCTGTGACCCCTTGTCCTGGACTTCCCCAACATCGGGAGCAATCTTCCTGCATCTAGCCTGTCCAACCCCTTAAGAATTTTGTAAGTTTCTATAAGATCCCCTCTCAACATTAGTTCTATCCTGCACACTAGGGACAATTTACAGAAGCCAATTAACCTACCGGTACTTAGATAGAACTCTAGGAATTTGCGGAATCAAGGGGCATGAGGGGAAGGCAGGCACGGGCTACTGATTGTGGATGATCAGCCATGATCACAATGAATGGCGATGCTGTGTCGTATGGCCTTCTCCTGCACCTATTTTCTATGTTTCTACAAACCTGCACGTCTATGGGATGTAGGAGGAAACCAAAGCCCCTGGAGACAAAAGCCCCAGTGAGAATGTACAAACTCTGTGCAGACAGCACCCATGGTCAGGAGTGGACTCGGGTCTCTGGCGCTGTGAGACAGCAACTCTACCGCTGCACCACCCGGTTTAGGGATTTATGAACACAGACACACTACGGTGGAATGATAAAGACAAATCTGGAAGTGCTGGCGGTCTGTGGTGGAGGTTTTTTTAACGGCGTTGATCGGAGTTCGAAGCCGGTGGTCCTACCTGTGCAAAGAGGGACGCCTGCTCCCTGGAGTGACCAAAGGGGTCGATGTGCCAGGCCACGCGGGGGCGGCCACACTCCCCAAACGTGTCGTTGAGGAACTGGAAGCCCAGGGTCATCTGGTCGATGATGGAGCTGTAGTGTGTGGTTGCCTCATCGTTCATACACCAGCCTCCATTCACAAACTCCAGCCGACCTGCAGTAGCCAGGTAGGTAATAGTCAGAGCCAGCACAGTCCCAGAACACTCAGACAGTCTCAGCTTAGTTTATTCTCATGTGTACTGTACAGATACTGTACTCTAGACTAGTAGCTCTGCACTAAACTAACTTCAGGCAATAGACAATAGGTGCAGGAGTAGGTCATTTGGCCCTTCGAGCCAGCACTGCCGTTCAATCTGAGCATCCCCAATCAGTACCCGTTCCTGCCTTCTCCCCATATCCCCTGACTCTGCTATTTTTGTAAGAGCCCTATCTAGCTCTCTCTTGAAAGCATCCAGAGAACCGGCCTCCACCGCCCTCCGAGGCAGAGAATTCCACAGACTCACCACTCTCTGTGAGAAAAAGTGTTTCCTCGTCTCCGTTCTAAATGGCTTACTCCTTACTCTTAAACTGTGGCCCCTGGTTCTAGACTGTGGCCCCTGGTTCTGGACTGTGGCCCCTGGTTCTAGACTGTGGCCCCTGGTTCTAGACTGTGGCCCCTGGCTCTAGACTGTGGACCCTGGTTCTAGACTGTGGCCCCTGGTTCTAGACTGTGGCCCCTGGTTCTGGACTGTGGCCCCTGGTTCTAGACTGTGGCCCCTGGTTCTAGACTGTGGCCCCCTGGTTCTAGACTGTGGCACCTGGTTCTAGACTGTGGCCCCTGGTTCTAGACTGTGCCCCCCTGGTTCTAGACCGTGGCCCCCTGGTTCTAGACTGTGGCCCCCTGGTTCTAGACTGTGGCCCCTGGTTCTAGACTGTGGCCCCTGGTTCTGGACTGTTTACCTTATTGTCACATGTACCAAGGTGCAGTGAAGTGTGTAAGAAAGAACTGCAGATGCTGGTTTAAATCGAAGGTAGACACAAAATGCTGGAGTAACTCAGCGGGTGAGGCAGCATCTCTGGTGATAAGGAATGGGCGACGTTTCGGGTCGAGACACTTCTTCAGACCGATGTCAGGGGAGGGGGTGGGACAAAGATATAATGTAGGCGGAGACAGTAAGACTAGTGGGAGAACTGGGAAGGGGGTGGAGAGAGAAAGCTAGAGGGAACAGCTTTTGTTGCATGCTAACCAGTCAACAGAAAGACAGTACATGATTACAATCAAGCTGCCACAATGTGCAGACACATGATAAGGGAATAACGTTTAGTACAAGATAAAGCCAGCAAAGTCCGATCAAAGATAGCTCGAGGTCACCAATGAAGTAGATAGTAGATCAGGACTGCTCTTTAGTTGCTATAACTAGAGCAGAATTAAGCCATTCGGCCCATCAAGTCTACTCCACCATTCAATCCTTACTGATCTATCTTTCCCTCTCAACCCTATTCTCCTGCCTTCTCCCCATAACCCCTGACACCCGTACTAATCTGTCAATCTCCGCCTTAAAAATATCCATTGACGACCTCCACAGCCTTCTGTGGCAATGAATTCCACAAATTCCTCCTCATCTCCTTCCTAACGGAACATCCTTTTATTCTGAGGCAATGGCCTCCTAGACTCTCCCACTAGTGGAAACATCCTCTCCACATCCACTCTATCCAGGCCTTTCACTATTGGGTGAGTTTCAATGAGGTGGCCCCTCATCCTTCTAAACTCCAGCGAGTACAGGCCCAGTGCCGTCAAAAGGCGGAGATTGACAGATTGTTGATTGGTAAAGGTGTCAGGGAGAACCAGAGGTGATAACCATAATGGCGCATTTCAATGATGTCCCCACCCAAGATCCCCGCGTGGTTTCATCGAGACAATTTCACGCTACCTTCGTTGACCAGCTGGGAAACCACTTTCTTCACGGCCTCGGTCTGCTGCTTCCACCAGCGGTAGAAGAAGGCGATCTCCACGTAGATGAAGCGCTTGGCGGGGTCTGCCTGCAGCTGGTCGATGACAGAGTCCAGGATGTACTGCACGCCAGCTCGCTGAATCTCCATCCTGCCTGACAGAAAGAAGCAAGCAACCATTCCTGAAACGTCCCTGGAAATATTACACTCACACCCAGGGACTAGAACTACACCATACGATAGAACCTTATTCATCCCAGGAGGAAAATTGGTCTGCCATCAGTCAAAAAACACAAGATAGACTCAGTGTGCTGGAGTAACTCAGCGGGTCAGGCAGCATCATCTCTGGAGAACATCAATGGTCGGCACAGACTCGGTGGGCCGAAGGGCCTGTTTCATCATATTCATCACAATAATACTTTATTAGCCAAGTATAGAATAGAATGCCTTTTATAGTCATTCAAACAGCTTGGTTTGAACGACATTGCATTTCTACAGTCTTACATTACAAAAAAAAACCAAGACACACACTTAACACATTTAACACAAACATCCATCACAGTGAATCTCCAACACTTCCTCACTGTGATGGAATGCAATGTCTTATCTCTTCCCTTTGTTCTTCTCCCGCGGTCCAGCAGTCTAACTGCAGCTTCGAGGCGACTGGGGCTCCCGATGTTACAGCCCCCGGCGGGCGATGGTAAGTCCCGCGGCCGTTAAGCCGTTTTAAGACCATGAAGTACGTTTTGCAGGTACACAAAATTGCTGGAGAAACTCAGCGGGTGCAGCAGCATCTGTGGAGCGAAGGAAATAGGCGACGTTTCGGGCCGAAACCCTTCTTCAGACTGATGGGGGGTGGGGGGGGGAGAAGGAAGGAAAAGGGGAGGAGGAGGAGCCCGAGGGCGGGCGGATGGGAGGGTGGGAGGAGACAGCTAGAGGGTTAAGGAAGGGGAGGAGACAGCAAGGGCTAGCAAAATTGGGAGAATTCAATGTTAATGCCATCCGGACGCAAGGTCCCCAGACGGAATATGAGGTGCTGTTCCTCCAATTTCCGCTGGGGACCTTGCGTCCGGATGGCATTAACATTGAATTCTCCCAATTTTGCTAGCCCTTGCTGTTTCCTCCCCTTCCTTAACCCTCTAGCTGTCTCCTCCCACCCTCCCATTCGCCCGCCCTCGGGCTCCTCCTCCTCCTCCCCTTTTCCTTCCTTCTCCCCCCCCCCCCCACCCCCCATCAGTCTGAAGAAGGGTTTCGGCCCGAAACGTCGCCTATTTCCTTCGCTCCACAGATGCTGCTGCACCCGCTGAGTTTCTCCAGCAATTTTGTGTACCTTCGATATTTCAGCATCTGCAGTTCCTTTTTGAACAAGTACGTTTTGCAATTGTTTTATGTCTTTCGAACAACTCTCCAATAAATACAATTGACCTAATTCACACTTTTTTAGATATTTACAAATTAGACATTTTTTGAAGGCTACTCTACCCTTTATTCCGCTACCACATCAAACCGAAATTTTGGAAAACATTTTACATTTGAACCCTTATCAGAAAGGATTAATAACGACGTAGATATATTTGACAAAATTAAGAATGACTGGGAAAGAGATTTCCAAATTTCTCTATCTATAGTATATTTTGCAACATAAGTAAGTAAGTTTATTGGCCAAGTATTCACATACAAGGAATTTGCCTTGGTGCTCCGCCCACAAGTAACAACATGACATACAGTGGCAGTTACGAATGACTCAGAAAACACTAAACATTAATAATAATAAAACATTGATGATAAAACACCATTGATCAAGCATGTGAACCTACGCGCTGAATCTCTGAACTAAAGTAACAAGTAGGTAACGAACGTAAATATAATCACCTCCATAATAGTACTGGTCAACGGTCTTCAGCCAGCCCACGTCATCGTGAGTGTGGGGCACAAGGTGGACATTCAGCATCTTGGGATTAACAGCAGGACAGGCCTGTGGAGAAGAGAACACATGAACACCCAGCATAGAGTACAGCACAGGAATGGGCCCTTCAGCCCACGATGTTTGTGCTGAACATGATGCCAAGTTAAACTCATCTCATCTCCCTGTACATGATCCATATCCCTCAATTCCCTGCATTTATTCCCACGTGCCTATCTAAAACCCTCATAAACCCCACTATTGCACCTGCCTCCCTGATTTTGCTAGCCCTTGCTGTCTCCTCCCCTTCCTTAACCCTCTAGCTGTCTCCTCCCACCCTCCCATCCGCCCGCCCTCGGGCTCCTCCCACTCCTCCCCTTTTCCTTCTTTCTCCCACCCCCCATCAGTCTGAAGAAGGGTTTCGGCCCAAAACGTCGCCTATTTCCTTCGCTCCATAGATGCTGCTGCACCCGCTGAGTTTCCCCAGCAATTTTGTGTACGTCCCTGATCTTAAACCTTTGCCATCTAATTGCCATCCTCTGAGCGAGGGCTATATGTATCTATTTTGTTTGTTATACTATTCTTATACAAATGTAAAGCACTTTGGCCAACGAGAGTTGTTTTTTAAATGTGTTATATAAATAAATGTGACTCGACTTGACTAATTTATCTTTTCCTGGGAAAAAGACCACATGCATTAAACCGATCTTGCCCCCTCATGATACGGCCAGCACACAAGACTCAAGGTGGAAGCAAATCCCTGAGGAAGGATCGTCTCCGGAGATGCTGCCTGACCCTCTGAGTTACTCCAGCACTTTGTGTCCTCATGTGTACACCAGCAGCTACAGTTTCTTCTTTGTACAAAATAGACTCTTAGCTGTTCATTCTGAACTGATAGGAGGTAGACTACTCGATTACCCACATTCTCCAGAGAGGGAGGTGGGAGCCTCATTCAGTGCCTGGCCATTTGGGCGACACAGTGACACAGAGGGGTGAGATATTGCAACCTTCACATGGTCCGCCCTGTTTTGACAAACGGAATCAACCACAATCAAGTGGCGTGCACAATCAAGTAAGATCAAATAGAACAAGTTGTCCTACAACTCTAGGCTGTGCACGCCATACGCAAGAAGAAGAAGTGGCACAGCGAAAGAGCTACTGCCTTACAACACCAGACCCGGGTTCGATCCTGACTACGGGTGCTTGTATGTGTGGAGTTTGTACATTCTCCCCATGACCTGCGTGGGTTTTCTCCGAGATCTTCCGTTTCTTCCCACACAACAAAGACGTACAGATTTGCAGGCTCATTGGCTTGATATTAATGCAAATTGTCGTGCGTGTGTGTGGATCGCTGGTCAGTTCAGACTCAGTGGGCCTAAGGGCCTGTTTCCATGCTGTATCTCTAAACTAAACTGAGAAGAACACAAGCTTCTACAAACACGTTGAAACTCTAAACAACCTCAAGGCCTCTCCAATTGTTTATTGATTCTGAATCTCGTGTTGTGTTGTCAGGAAGGTCATGAAGCCTTGAAACTTGGGGTGGAATCACCACCAGTGTTTGGGCACCGTGCCAGGGTGGCGCAACGGTGGAGCTGCTGCCTTACAGCGCCAGAGACCCGGGTTCCATCCTGATCTCAGGTGCTGTCTATACGGAGTTTGCACGTTCTCCCCGTGACCTGCGTGGGTTTTCTCCAGGATCTCCGGTTTCCTCCCACACTCCTAAGGCGTACAGGTTTGTAGGTTAATTGGCTTGGTGTAAATGTAAATTGCACTTTGCATCTGAACTTACACAGCCTACTTCCCTAAACTGGGCCATCCGGAGATTATTGCAACATTAAGAGGATATCCTGAACTAACTGAAATTATACTTCTTTTTAAAAAAATATATTTTTATTAGAAGCAAACATATTATGGTAAAATATAATTACATATTATAGTAAAAACTATATGTATATCAATCATCCATTATTAAAATTTTCAATTGTGGATTGATCTGCTTCTAGTTTTTTTTTTATATAGATAGTAAATAAGAGAGAAAGAAAAAAGAATTACAAATGTCAAGAAAGAAAAAAGAGTGGAATGAATTACTAATAATACGTCATTGGAGATAGGTTCGTGAATTATAAAGTATAACTTTTCATCTAATCCCGAGTTCAAGTTTCAGTTGCGTTTCCGTGCCGAGCCAATCTATCCCTTCAAATAGTTAATGAATGGAGACCATATTTTAACAAAAAGTTCCTGTTTGTCCCTTAAGGCAAGTCTAATTCTTTCTAGATGTAGGGTCTCCGACATTTCCACGATCCACATTTTAATTGTGGGGGTTATAGGGCTGAAATTATAAATTCACATAACAAACTTGGGGTGGAATCACCACCAGTGTTTGGGCACTGTGCCAGGGTGGCACGGTGGTGCAGCGGTAGAGTTGCTGAAATTATATTTCACATAGCAAAAATGAAATAGTTACACACGCACCAAAAAAAAACTTCCTTCCAGAGCCAGTTAAAGACTGCGGCACTGTTATACCACCTGTATGCCCCTTAATTCTCTTGATGTTTTGCATGCTGTCAACATTTGTAACCTTCATCTCTCTGTTCCCCTTTACTCAAACTCAGTTTAGTTTATAGTCACATGTAACAAGGTGCAGTGAAAAGCTTTTTGTTGCATGCTAACCAGTCAGCCGAAAGACAATACATGATTACAATCCATCCAGTTACAGTGTATAGATACTGTTGAAGTGGACAGTCAATAATATAGTTACTAATCTCTAATGGGTTAGTCATTAACATAAACTAAACTATCGCCCAGGCTTGCATCCAATCCGGGATACATCACTCATGGTCAGTCATGACTGAGAGGGACCTACTACTAAACTCCAAGGGTATAGAATCACTAATATAGTTACAAAACTAATGGATTAGAGTCACTGATATAGTTACTGAACTAACGAGAAAGTAGACAAAAGTGCTGGAGAAACTCAGCGGGTGCAGCAGCATCTATGGAGCGAAGGAAATAGGCAACGTTTCAGCCCAAAACGTTGCCTATTTCCTTCGCTGCATAGATGCTGCTGCACCCGCTGAGTTACTCCAGCACTTTTGTCTACCTTCGATTTTCCAGCATCTGCAGTTCCTTCTTAAACTCTAAGGAGAAAGTCACTAATATATATATATAGTTACTAAACTCTCAGGGGAGAGAGTCACTAATATAGTCACTGGATTCTAACGGGAGAAAGAGAGTCACTAATACAAGTAGGAAGGAACTGCAGATGCTGGTTTAAACCGTGGACACAAAAAGCTGCAGTAACTCAGCGGGAGAAGCAGCATCTCTGGAGAGAAGGAGTGGGTGATGTTTTGGGTCGAGACCCTGATATTGTCAGTCACTAAACTCTCAGGGGATAGAGTTACAAGGAAGAACCCCCCCTCTCCCTCTTGGGTGGAGACTCACCTGGTAGCCACAGCTGGAGTTCGGTTCCCCATCCCCCAGGGTCCCGGGACAGAGGAGGGCGAGGAGACAGAGGAGAGGAGCGGTGCTGCCTCCACCGCCAGGAGCAGACATGGTCCAGAGTCATGTGACCCACGCCCCCCACGTGACCCGGGGGTTTGCTACATTGCCGATCAGCTGCTACACTTCGGCTCCGCCTCTCCCGTCGTAACAAACAGCGGGCGTCACAAAGCCAGTGCACCACCTTCATTTGTATAGCGCCTTCTTGCACCCCAGCCCGCTGAACCCCCCCACCACCACCACAGGCAGTGGCTCCTCTAGTATCTTTGGTGTCCACACAGAAGGAACTGCAGATGCTGCTTTCCGCCCCGAAGATAGAACTTAATTTATAACTTTATTTATCCCAGGAAGGAAATTGAACTCTCAAATAACGAGAGTTAGATTTCGCCCTTAGGACTAATTCATGGAGAGAGTTAGATATAGCTCTTGGGGCTAACGGAATCAAGGGATATGGGGAGAAAGCAGGAACGGGGTACTGATTTTGGATGGTCGGCCATGATCATATTGAATGGCGGTGCTGGCTCGAAGGGCCGAATGGCCTACTCCTACTCATTAACTACCGCCCAATCTCAAACCTCCCCTTCCTTTCAAAAACCCTGGAGCGTATCGTTGCGTCACAACTTCATTCCCACCTCCTTGCGTATAACCTACTTGAACCCCTCCAATCTGGCTTTCGCCCCCTCCATAGCACAGAAACTGCTCTCCTCAAAGTCCTCAACGACCTCCTCACCTCTGCTGACACTGGTTCCCTCAACATCCTCATCCTCCTCGACCTGAGCGCAGCCTTCGATACAGTGAACCATAACATCCTGCTCACCAGACTCAAGGACCTCGGCATTGAAGGCTCTGCACTCAGCTGGCTCCGTTCCTACCTTTCCAACAGATCCCACTTCATCTCTCTCCACAACCACACCTCTGCTACAGCCGCAGTCACTCAAGGCGTTCCCCAAGGCTCCGTACTCGGCCCCCTCCTCTTCATCATCTACATCCTCCCCCTTGGTCAGATACTCCGCCACTTCAATCTGGACTTCCACTGTTACGCTGATGACACCCAGATTTACCTTGGCACCAAATCCCCCCACAACCCCCCCCTCTCCCATATCAACTCCTGTTTGTCAGCAATAAAAACCTGGATGCAACATAATTTCCTCAAACTCAACAGCGATAAGACAGAATTTCTCCTCATAGGCTCCAAAGCCACACTTAGCAAAATCAATAACCCCACTCTCACCATCGACGGCACCACTGTCTCCCCATCTCCCCAGGCCCGCAACCTTGGCGTGATCTTTGATTCCACCCTCTCCCTTGAGCCTCACATCCGCCATGTCATTAAAACCTCCTTCTTTCATCTCCGCAACATCGCCAAACTCAGACCCTCTCTCACACCGCCTGCTGCTGAAAGACTCATCCATGCCTTCATCTCCTCCCGACTGGACTATTGCAACTCACTTCTCCTTGGCATCAGCTCCACCTACATCAACCGACTCCAACTGGTCCAGAACGCAGCCGCCCGACTCATCACCCACACCAAATCCTGGCATCACATCACTCCAGTCCTCAAAAAACTTCACTGGCTTCCCGTCTCCCACCGGATCACCTACAAAATCCTGGTCCTCACCTACAAAGCCCTCCACCATCTGGCCCCCACATATCTCATTGACCTCCTCTCCCCCTACCAACCCTCACGGTCCCTCAGATCCACATCAGCCGGTCTCCTCTCCATCCACAAGTCCAACCTCCGCAGTTTTGGGGACAGAGCCTTCTCCAGGGCAGCTCCCAGGCTCTGGAACTCCCTCCCCCAACTGATCCGCAATTCCGTGTCCCTCCCCATCTTCCAGTCCCGCCTCAAGACCCATCTCTTCACCTCTGCCTATCCTTAGCCCCACGTCCCCGTCCCTTTTCATCTGTGCATTAATTGCCTCATGCTGTGTTTTGTATTGAATTCTGTCTTTACTTTGTGTACTAGTCATGTCTCTACTATTTATTTCATCCCCTTACATGTTTTTCCTATACATGCTCAATTTTTGTAAGGTGTCCTTGAGACTCTTGAAAGGCGCCCATAAATAAAATGTATTATTATTATTATTATTACTCCTGCACCTATTGTCTACGTTTCTATCGTAGATAGACACAAAGAGCTGGAGTAACTCAGCTGGACAGGCAGCATCTCTGGGGAGAAGGAACGGGTGACGTTTCGGGTTTAGACCAAAGATACTAGAGGAGCCTTTGGTTCACACTGTTTGAAGAAGGGTCTCGAACTGAAATGTCACCCATTCCTTCTCTCCAGAGATGCTGCCTGTCCTGCGGAGTTACTCCAGCATTCTGTGTCTATATCAGTGGCTACACAGTGTGGCAATAAAGTATCAATGAACAATTGAAACATTGTGGCACCGCCAGGAAACCTACAAGCTCCCCTCCCCCCCCCCCCCCCTTCGATTTTCCAGCATCTGCAGTTCCTTCTTAAACAACGGGTTTCTTATAAATTATCCCTAGCGTGTAGGATAGAACTAGGGTATGGGGCTATTAATGGGCAGCATGGACTCAGTGGGCCGAAGGGCCTGTTTCCACACTGTATCTCTTACAAACTAGAGATGCAGTGCAGAAACGGGCCCTTCGGCCCACCGAGTCTGCACCGACCAGCGATCCCCGCACATTAACACTAGCCTGCACACATGAGGGACAATTTACATTTACACCAAATCAATTGACCTACAAACCTGCACGTCTTTGGAGTGTGGGAGGAAACCGAAGAACGTACAAACTCCGTACAGACAGCACCTGCAGTCAGATTCGAACCAGAACTAGGGGCCACAGTTTAAGGATAAGGAATAAGCCATTTAGAACGGAGACGAGGAAACACTTTTTCTCGCAGAGTGGCGAGTCTGTGGAACTCTCTGCCTCAGAGGGCGGTGGAGGCAGGTTCTCTGGATGCTTTCAAGAGAGAGCAAGATATGGCTCTTAAAAATAGCGGAGTCAGGGGATATGGGGAGAAGGCAGGAACGGGGTACTGATTGGGGATGATCAGCCATAATCACATTGAATAGCGGTGCTGGCTCGAAGGGCCTACTCCTGCACCTATTGAACCCTTACCTTTGGCGCTGTGAGGCAGCAACTCTACCACTACACCGCCCAGGCTAGGGGAAGACAATAGCCAAGATTCAATATTCCAAAGATGCCACTACAAAATCCCCCCACACTCAACTGCAGACAGGCCAAATAAAACAAAGAAGCCCACTGTATTGGCAAAAGGAAAGTTTATTAAAACACACTTTTTTGCATGCTGGTCAACACTACAATAGTACCGGGTCTGGAGCATCAACTTACCCCTACAATCCCCAGGTCCCAGAAAGTTTGTCAAAATTACATGCACCGGAGTAAATTTAAATTTAATTTGTACATCTCACAGACCTCAGTGTCACAACTTCAATTTTAAAAACCAATGCTCAGACAGTTTTTCATTATAAAACATTGCAATAAATTACTTCATGCCACTCGAAAGAAAAGCTTTGACGGGAATTATATACAGTAAAAAGAACGAGGAATCTCATCTACATTTAGCAGCAAGGCAAGGGGATACAGTCAGTGTAGGGAGGAACTGCAGATGCTGGTTTGAACCGAAGATGGACACTAAAAGCTGGAGTAACTCAGCGGGACAGGCAGCATCTCTGGAGAGAAGGAATGGGTGACGTTTTGGGTCAAGACCCTTCTTCAGGCTGAGTCATGGGAAAGACAAACTAGAGCTGTAGATGGTGATAGAGATATCGATCAAATGAATGAAAGATATACAAAAAAAGGATAAAGGATACATATTTCATTCACTGTTCTTTATCTCTCTACATTATCGCCTATCGTATATTTCCCTAATCCCTAACCAGTCTGAAGAAGGGTCTCGACCCAAAACGACACCCATTCCTTCTCTCCAGAGATGCTGCCTGTCCCACTGAGTTACTCCAGCTTTTTGTGTCTATCTTCAGATACTGTCGAGATGGACATGTTTTGCTTCACCCGTGTCCCGGCTGGTGTACGAGACTGTAGCAGCGGCGATGGGGCAAATTAAAACCGTGGGTGCAAGGGCCCAATGTACAAAGATTCATCAGACTCGTTCATAAACAGGGCCGCGCTCATCCAGCCCGAGTCGTTCGTCGTTTGAGTGGAGGATTCTTGCTGACGGGTTGGGCTGTAGGACCTTCTCAGGCGTGCAGTCGGTGCAATTCTGAAGCTGTGGGAAGTTCAAGGAGTCAAAGGATCAGAGAGGAAGAAGCAATGAAACATAGAAACATAGAAAATAGGTGGAGGAGTAGGCCATTCGGCCCTTCGAGCCTGTACCGCCATTCAATATGATCATGGCTGATCATCCAACTCAGTATCCCATCCCTGCCTTCTCTCCATATACCCCGATCCCTTTAGCCACAAGGGCCACATCTAACTCCCTCTTAAATTAGCCAATCAACTGGCCTCAACTACCTTCTGTGGCAGATAATTCCACAGATTCACCACTCTCTGTGTAAAAAATGTTTTTCTCATCTCGGTCCTAAAAGATTTCCCCCTTATCCTTAAACTGTGACCCCTTGTTCTGGACTTCCCCAACATCGGGAACAATCTTCCTGCGTCTAGCCTGTCCAACCCCTTAAGAATCTTGTGAGTTTCTATAAGACCCAAGACGGAGGCACATGGAGGCACGTTGTTCGGACATGCTGTGCTCCTGCTGCAGTCAAAACATGCAGAATCCCAGATTAAACCAGGGACGTGCTATCGCAAGGAGGCTGCAGATCAAGGGGACTCGGTCATGCAAAGTAAACACAGTGAGGGAGGGTGGTTTTGTTTAACGGTTTTCCCTGCCTGTACACCAGGTTCAAGGTTAGCACATTTGAAGCAGCAGCTACACATATTAACGAGTGTGTTTTAAGGGGGCACAGCGGTAGACGCATCGCAACGCCTATTATGCCTCCTGGTATGTCGGGCAGCAACCAAGGTCCTCCACTCAGTAGTGGTGATTCCTTCAGTTGCTGTTTCCGTAACGTATGTGTTTTACGAAACAGGGTGTTAGCTCTGTGCTCAACCCCCAACCTGGAGGACTAGTGGATCGCTCTTCATCTCGCCTCTACCCTTCGACCTGCCCAGCATGGGAGACCCTAACAGGAGAGGAATCTCCCGCTGGCGTAGCTCTTGGGGTCACTGAGACACACAAGCTCCCCGACCACGACAAGGTTGCAATCCAACGGTAGAGTTGCTGCCTTACAGCGCCAGAGACCTAGGTTTGATCTTGGCTGCGGGTGGTGGCTGTGCGGAGTTTGCACGTTCTCCCCATAACCACATTGTTTTTTCCCCGGGTGCTCCGGTTTCCTCCCACACTGTTAAAACATACAGGTATATCAGTCTGAGGAAGGGTCTCGACCCGAAACGTCACTCATCCCTTCTCTCCAGAGATGCTGCCTGTCCCACTGAGTTACTCCAGCTTTTCGTGTCCATCTTAGGTTTGTTAGTTAATTGGCTTCAGTAAATTGTCCCCAACGTGTAGGATTGAATTAGTGTATAGGTGATCGCTGGTCAGTGCAAGCCCGGTGGGCCAAAGGGCCCGTTTCCACACATTTCAGATCGAGACTCTTCTTCAGAAGGATTGGCGGTGAGATGAATGAATGGAAAAAGTGAAGAAAGGATAAAGTTGAGCGACTGAAGGGTCAGACACACTCACCTCCGCTCCGGAATCACCCCCAAGGCATGGCACAACTCGTGGGAGGCGGGCAGGGAATACCTCCGCGAGCTGGCACCCCTTGGTTGGGCACCCTTGGGTGGTGGGCTTAGGGTGCCCAGAGGCCGGTGTGAATGGATGGTCCACCTGCCCATCCTGTGAGCAGCTAGAAGCGCAGATGAGCTTTCCCGATCTGGACCTAAAAATGTAAAGCATGTTATAAGGTCATAAGGAATAAGAGTAGAATTAGGCCATTCGGCCCATCAAGTCTACTCCACCATTCAATCGTGGCTGATCTATCTCTCCCTCCTAACCCCATTCTCCTGCCTTCTCCCCATAACCTCTGACACCTGTACTAATTAAGAATCTATCTATGTCTGCCATAACAATATCCACTGACTTGGCCTCCACAGCCTTCTGAAGCAAAGAATTCCCCAGATTCACCACAAAGCGATTTCTCTTCATCTCCTTCCTAATTCTGAAGCTATGACTTTAGTCCAAGACTCTGCCAATAGTGGAAACATCCTCTCCACATCCACGCCATCCAACTTTAGTTTAGCAATAGACCCTTTGGTCCACCAAGTCCGCGCCGACCAGCGATCCCCACACTCTTGGATGGGATACACAGGGCTTGGCTAGAGTGGACGTGGAGGAGATTTTTCCACTCGCGGGAGAGTACATCTTCGGGGTGTGGGAGGAAACCGAAGATCTCGGAGAAAATAAGATAATTGAACCATTCATTCAATTCATTGGAGAAATCTAGGATTGAAGACGGTTCCCTGACGCTGTAAGGCAGCATCATTAACTCTGTGCCAGTATGTGTTAATGAGAAGTAGGAAAGAACTGCAGATACACACAATTGCTGGAGAAACTCAGCGGGTGCAGCAGCATCTATGGAGCGAAGGAAATAGGCAACGTTTCGGGCCGAAACCCTTCTTCAGACTGCTGGGGGGTGGGGGGGGGGGGAGAAAGAAGGAAAAGGGGAGGAGGAGGAGGAGCCCGAGGGCAGGCGGATGGGAGGGTGGGAGGAGACAGCAAGGGCTAGCAAAATTGGGAGAATTCAATGTTAATGCCATACGGACGCAAGGTCCCCAGACGGAATATGAGGTGCTGTTCCTCCAATTTCCGCTGTTGCTCACTCTGGCAATGGAGAAGACCCAGGACAGAGAGGTCGGATTGGGAATGGGAGGGGGAGTTGAAGTGCTGAGCCACCGGGAGTTCAGGTAGGTTATTGCGGAATGAGCGGAGGTGTTCGGCGAAACGATCGCCCAACCTACGCTTGGTCTCACCGATGTAAATCAGCTGACATCTAGAGCAGCGGATGCAGTAGATGAGGTTGGAGGAGATACAGGTGAACCTTTGTCGCACCTGGAACGACTGCTTGGGTCCTTGAATGGAGTCGAGGGGGGAGGTGAAGGGACAGATGTTGCATTTCTTGCGGTTGCAACGGAAAGTGCCCGGGGAGGGGGTGGTGCGGGAGGGAAGGGAAGAATTGACGAGGGAGTTGCGGAGGGAGCGGTCTTTGCGGAAGGCAGACATGGGGGGAGATGGGAAGATGTGGCGAGTGGTGGGGTCACGTTGGAGGTGGACATAAAATGCTGGAGTAACTTAGCAGGACAGGCAGCATCTCTGGAGAGAAGAAATGGGTGAAGTTTCAGGTCAAGACCCTTCTTCAGACTGAGTCTCGACCCGAAACGTTACCCAATCCTTCTCTCCAGAGATGCTGCCTGCCCCGCTGAGTTACTCCAGCATTTTGTGTCTACCTTTGTGTTAATGAGAAAACCCACACAGAGCTAAGATCAAGCAAGGAAGTTTAAAAACAAATATGCCGGAAGTATAGGATTACTGGCAAAACCCAGGTGGTGCAGCAGTAGAGTTGCTGCCTCACAGCGCCAAAGACCCGGGTTCAATCCTGACCTCGGGTGCTGTCTGTACGGAGTTGGCATGCTCTCCCCGTGACCGACCGAATTTCCTCCCAGATTCCAAAAATGTGCAAGTTTGAAGGTTAATTGCTCTCTGTAAATGGTAAATTGTTCCCAGTGTGTGGGAGAGAACTAGTGTACAGATGGTACACAAAAAAGCTGGAGAAACTCAGCGGGTGCAGCAGCATCTATGGAGCGAAGGAAATGGGCAACGTTTCGGGCCGAAACCCTTCTTCAGACAGGTGGGTGTGGACCTGGTGGGCCAAAGGGCCAGTTTCTGACGACACTGTATGTCAATGACACAGGCAGTTAGTTACTCACTAGGCATAGTACAAGCAGTGCGTAGCCTCAGTCTAGGTTTTGTTCTGCGCTCTCGAAACGGTGTCAGGTTAAAGAACTGCTCCTTTCTGAGTTGTGCACGTTCCTCTTCAAACACGTTTCTCTAAAGAAATAACACAAGTGGTTAGAGTGGCTGGTTTGAGGGGTTGGATCTGGGCTTGAATTTCTGCAGCATCTCAATGGAATCAAAACTTCTGCTCAGTTTAGTTTATTATCACGTGTACAGATGTACAGTGAAAAGCTTCTGTTGCATGTTAACCAGTCGGCAGGCAGACAATACAGGATTACAATCGAGCCATTCTATGTATAGATACATGATGAGGGAATAACGTTTAGTGCAAGGTAACGCCAGCAAAGGATAGCCCGAGGGTCACCAATGAGGTAGATAGTAGTTCAGGACCGCTCTCTGGTTGTGGTAGGATGGTTCAGTTGCCTGATAACAGCTGGGAATAAACTGTACCTGAATCTGGAGGTGTGTGCATTTTCACACTTCTGTACCTTTTGCCCGATGGGAGAGGGGTGAAGAGGGAGTGGCCGGGGTGCGACTTGTCCTTGATGATGCTGCTGGCCTTGCCGAGGCAGGGCACTGGCGGGGACTGGGGAGAGGTCTACAGCTCACCTCCCGACCCAGGCGAATAGCTGCCTCCGTGAACGATTCCCTCTCCGTCTTAAAGTTGGCTCTCTGCTCCTCAAACAGCTGCCGCTCCTTGTTGAACCATTCCATTTCCTCCAGTAAGTCGGGACCCTGGGCCAGATCTTCCTTCTCAAAAGCCAGCTGGTCCTGCAGTAAGAAAACCACATTGGTGAAAAAAAAATTCACAATTAATTTTATTTATTTTTTTAAATATTAAAATGTTTAGATCTGGCACTAATCCAAAATTCTGGAAACCCCAAATTTATAGCTTAATTTGCCTTAAAAAAAAAAAAAAAAAAAAAAAAAAAATAAAAATATTGTTTAGGGGGTGGATCAAAAAATGGGATACCTTCTTCTGAACCTTCTGAATTTTGTAGTCAGCAGGGCAGTACTCTACATATCACCAACTTGGACAATTTTACATTTTCACCAAGCCAATTAACCTACAAACCTGCACGTCTTTGGAGTGTGGGAGGAAACCGAAGATCTCGGAGAAAACCCACGCAGGTCACGGGGAGAACGTACAAACTCCGTACAGACAGCACCCGTAGTCAGGATGGAACTCGGGTCTCCGGCGCTGTGAGGCAGCAACTCTACCGCTGTGCCACCGTGACTGAAAGTGGTCTTGAGCGCAGGTGGGAATGAGCTGGCGTGGGCAGGACGGGCTGAATGGCCTCCTTCTGTGCCGTTGCCGTGTGGGGCCAGGATTGACTGGAGCTGGGTGGGGCTGGTACCTGGAGGACTTGCTGCTGCTCCCGGATGATCTGTTTGCTCTGCTCCAGCTCCAGCTTCAGCTTGGCCATCTCCTTGTCGTGGTCGGTGACACTGACAGCGTGCCCGTCCTCCCTGCTGGCCGGCGACTTGTGGGCACCTGAGGTGAGAATAATAATAATAATAATAATAACTTTATTTATAAAGCACTTTAAGCAACTACAGTTGCCACAAAGTGCTGTACATGAGAAATCATGAACAAAAAGCTATTACAAACAATTAAAAACCATTAAAAACCGCAAAACGAAGGACTATAAAAAACACACTAAAAATTAAAAGACATTAAAAACACTAAAAACAGGAGCAATGCCTCAGCCAGTGTCGAAAGCCAAAGAATAAAAATATGTTTTTAGGGAGGATTTGAAGATGGACAGTGAGGGGGCCTGTCTGATGTGCAACGGCAAGGTGTTCCAGAGTGCCGGAGCAGCAACAGAAAAGGCTCTATCCCCTCTGAGCTTCCGCTTAGACCTTGGTACCTCAAGGAGCAGCTGATCAGCTGACCTGAGGCACCGGGCAGGAGCATATAGGTGGAGCAGCTCAGAGAGGTAAGGCGGGGCGAGCCCATTCAACGATTTAAAAACAAATAAAATAATTTTGAAATGAACTCGAAAGTGCACTGGGAGCCAGTGTAGGGAGGCCAAAATTGGCGTAATGTGCTCCCTCTTTCGAGTTCCGGTAAAAAGGCGAGCGGCAGCATTTTGAACAAGCTGGAGACGAGCCAATGAAGCTCGTGCGACTCCAGAGTAGAGTGCATTACAGTAATCCAGCCTAGATGTAATAAAGGCATGGATTACTGTTTCAAAATGCTGCCGCTCGAGGATGGGCTTCACCTTTGCCAGCTTCCTTAGGTGAAAGAAGCTGGACTTAACCACCGCGCCTATTTGTTTGTCTAGTTTAAAATCACCATCCATCCTAAAACCCAGGTTCAAGACGGTTGGCTTTACAGACAATGCCAGTGGACCCAAGTCAACAAAGGGAGGTTCATGGCAGCCATTGGGGCCAAACAAAATCACCTCTGTCTTCTCTTCATTAAGTCCCAGAAAGTTTAAGGCCATCCAGGACTTAATGTCCTCAAGACAAGACAGAAGTGATTTTAAAGAATAGTCTTCCTCTTTCCTGAGTGGCATATATAACTGGCTATCATCCGCATAAAAGTGAAAGGAGATGCCATGCCTTCTTAAAATTGAGCCCAGAGGAAGTAGGTATAAGGAGAAGAGCAGGGGCCCTAAAATTGAGCCCTGTGGAACCCCATATACCAAGGGAGTGGAGGAGGATTCAAAGCCAGCAAGGCTTACCCGCATGGTTCTGTCTGCCAGATAGGACCTGAACCATCCCAGGGCGAGAAGTGGAGATTTGAGCTCAAGTGAACTCAACTGGCCCCATGACCACTTGTAGGGGGACAAGATCTTAAGCACATTCCCACCATCCAGTGAAGCAACACTCGGCCAACTGGAATTAATCAAGTCTGAAGAAGGGTTGCCACCCAAAACGTCACCCAATCCTTCTCTCCAAAGATGCTGCCTGGCCCGCTGAGTTACTCCAGCACTTTGTGTCTACCTTCGATTTAAACCAGCATCTGCAGCTCTTTCCTACACAACTGGAATTAAAGCTACAGTATGTTCATGTCATAAGTGACAGGAGCAGAATTAGGCCATTTGGCCCATCAAGTCTACTCCACCATTCAATCATGGCTGATCTATCTCTCCCTCCTAACCCCATTCCCCTGCCTTCTCCCTAAAACCCCAATCACCCGTACTAATCAAGAATTTATCTACCTCTGCCATAAAAATATCCATTGACGTGGCCTGCACAGCCGTCTGTGGCAAAGAATTCCATAGATTCACCACCCTTTGACTAAAGAAATTATTTCTCATCTTCCTGAAGGAACATCCTTTAATTCTGAGGCTGTGCCCTCTAGCCCTAGACTCTCCCACTAGTGGAAACATCCTCTCCACATTTACTCGATCCAAGCCTTTTACTAAGTTGTCTCGTGATCAAGGGGAAAGGAGACTTGCTGTTTGTGCATTTGGGCGGCACAGCGGTAGAGTTGCTGCCTTACATAGAAACATAGAAAATAGGTGCAGGAGTAGGCCATTCGGCCCTTCGAGCCTGCATCGCCATTCAATATGATCATGGCTGATCATCCAACTCAGTATCCCGTACCTGCCTTCTCTCCATACCCCCTGATCCCTTTAGCCACAAGGGCCACATCTAACTCCCTCTTAAATATAGCCAATGAACTGGCCTCAACTACCTTCTGCGGGAGAGAATTCCAGATTCACCACTCTGTGTGAAAAAAGTTTTCCTCATCTCGGTCCTAAAAGACTTCCCCTTTATCCTTAAACTGTGACCCCTTGTTCTGGACTTCCCCAACATCGGGAACAATCTTCCTGCATCTAGCCTGTCCAACCCCTTAAGAATTTTGTAAGTTTCTATAAGATCCCCCCTCAATCTTCTAAATTCTAGCGAGTACAAACCGAGTCTATCCAGTCTTTCTTCATATGAAAGTCCTGACATCCCAGGAATCAGTCTGGTGAACCTTCTCTGTACTCCCTCTATGGCAAGAATGTCTTTCCTCAGATTAGGAAACCAAAACTGTACACAATACTCCAGGTGTGGTCTCACCAAGACCCTGTACAACTGCAGTAGAACCTCCCTGTTCCTGTACTCAAATCCTTACAGCACTGGAGACCTGGGTTCCATCCTGACTAAGGGTGCTGAGTGTACGTTCTCCCCGTGACCTGTGTGGGTTTTCTCTGGGTGTTCAGTTTTCCTCCCACGCTCCAAAGACGTACAGGTTTGTAGGTTACTTAGCTTCAGTGTAAATGTAAATTGCCCCTAGTGTGTGTAGGATAATGTTAGTGTATGGGGCGAAGGGCCTGTGTCCGCGCTGTATCTCAAAATAATTCCCAGACAGGCTACTTTAACGAGATAAGGCGCACTCTCTTTACCAGCCATTTCCAGTTTTTGTAAATGATCCTTTAACGAGGTCCACTGCTTCAGAAAGACGTCAGTAAGGTGCTTCCGGTCCACATCATGCGATTCATCGAGGGTGTCCTCTTCCTCCTGCTTCATGAAGGCAATACTTTAGAAGTTTGTTGAATAAGTTACCTCGTACAAAACACAAAGTGCTGGACGAACTCAGCGGGTCTGGCAGCATCTCTGGAGGACATGGAGATGTGACGTTTTGGATCTGGACCCTTCCTTAGTTTAGTTTAGTTTAGAGATACAGCATGGAAACAGGCCCTTCGGCCCACCGGGTCCATGCCGACCTGCAATCCCTGCACATTAACAATTTTTACATTTACCAAGCCAATTATCCCACAAACCTGTACGTCTTTGGAATGTGGGAGGAAACCGGAGAAAATTCATGCAGCAGGTCACGGGGAGAACGTACAAACTCCGTACAGACAGCAGCACCCGCAGTTAGGTGATCGCCGGGCCGGCATGGACTCAGTGGGCCGAAGGGCCTGTTTCCGCGCTGTATCTCAAAACTAAACTATGCTTTGCCCTGCCTCTCTTCACCAGCTTTCATTCCCCCTCTTCCCTAGAATCAGTCTGATGAATCATCAAATATCTATGTTCCCTGGAGATGCTGCCTGAGCCGCTGAGTTATTCCAGCACTTTGACTTCTTTAGGATACAAGAGGAATCAATTAATAGCAGTAATAGCCCTGTCCCACGGTACGAGTTCATTCGAAGAGTTCTCCCGAGTTAAAAAAAAATCAAACTCGTGGTAAGCACGGAGAATGAACGTAGCGGGTACGTCGGAGCTCGGGGACGTCTCTTAGCGGCTCGTAACGCTAACGGCAGGTACTCGGGAAGACTCGCTAACGGCAGGTAAGCACGGGAAGACTCGTGAAGATTTTTCAACATGTCGAAAAATGTCCACGAGAGCCCCGAGTACCGATGAGCGGCCATTACCGTAAATCTCCGAGTTCGAATCAGGGCAAACTCGGGAGAGCTCTTGGAATGAACTCGTACTGTGGGACAGGGGTTTAACTGCATAGTTTGTTACTTTTCACCGTTGAACGCGCGCGCGCACACACACTCACGCACTCGCGCTCACACTCACCACCAGCGACTGAATGGACCCTTGACGGCGGAGTTTCTCCTGAGAACTGGGAAATTCGCTCATCTCCCTCTTCACGCGGTTGAGAGCTCTCTTCAACTCTGCGTTGTCCAGGGCCAGATCCTTGAGTTGCGTCTCGTAGTTATCGGTGAGAACTTTGTACATCTCTCCTTCCCTCCTGGGGCACAGAGGAGAGAGGTCAAGAAGAGCACAGCGTGGTTCTTGACATGACCGACCATCTCGCCTCTGCTGCTTCCAACCCCGCCAGACCCGTGCCCAAATAGAAAGACCAGCTACCATATCTACATCGCTCAGAATTTTTATAAACCTCTTTTATAGGGTGCCAGAGTCACTGCCTCACAGCGCCAGAGACCCAGGTTCCATCCTGACCACCAGTGTTGTCTGTATGGAGGTTGTCCCTGTGACCATGTGGGCTTTCCCCAGGTGCTCCAGTTTCCTCCCACAGTCCAAAGATGTGCAAGTTCTAGCTTAATAGGCTTCAGTAAAATTGTGAACTGTATCTAGTGTGTTGGATAGTGTTAGCGTGCGGGGTGATCGCTGGTTGGAGTGGGCTCGGTGGGTCGAAGGGCCTGTTTCTGGGCTGTATCTCTAAACTAAACTGAAACTGGTTTGGGGGAGGGTGGGCTCGATGAGGTGGAGGGGGGCTCGAGGGGGAGGAGGACATTGGAGCAAAGAGATAAGATGCAGCACAGAATGGGGAGAGGAAACAGCGTAACCATTTCATCAGTTGACTATTATCGAGTGTAGATGGGGCATGTTGGGTTGAAGGGCCTGTTTCCACACTGTGTGACTCTACCCATTACTATCTCCAGCACAGCAACAGATGCATTGACCGCACCACACTTGGTGATACGGACTACCTACCTTGATTCAGTCTTGCCCGTTTTCCACAGCGAGCGACGACCATCAGATCGGCCAATTTGATTCAGGATGTCTATAGCTTAAAGACAAAGAGACGTCTATGTTGTAGAACGCAGGAAGAGCAGATACTGGTCAATAAACAAAGGTGTTGGTCAATGCACAGACGTGCCAGTAAATACACAAAGGAACCCTTGGTGCTGTAAAGGCTGCTCTGGCAATTGGTAGGGAAGAACTGCAGATGCTGGTTTAAAATCAAAGGTAGACACAAAGTGCTGGAGTAACTCAGCGGGTCAGGCAGCATCTCTGGAGAGAAGGAATGGGTGACGTTTCGGGTCGAGACCCTTCTTCACACCCAGTGGTGGACTGGGTCTAAAAATATTGGTTGCCAGGAGACAAAGGGGTCCCACCCGCAACTACAATGCTATCATTTAACAGGGGCCCACTTGCCATCGGGCAAGCTGACACCCTGGCCAGTCTGCCACTGTTCACACCCTCTCTCAGAGGGACCTTCACAGCAAATGACCCTGGGAATGTGTAAGGGGACAGTAGTGGGAGCTTCCCTCTGTCTGACGGAACAGGTTAAAGGAGGCTTCACTATCTGTCGGACCCTGGGAATGTGATAGGACAATCCAGAGGGAGCTTCACTGCGAATGTCCCTGGGAAGTATAATGGGACGGTATAGGAGCATCACTCAGTGTCTGAGATTTCCAACCTTGATCCACTTGCCTTTGAGGGACTAATACGACTCCCTTTGAGGGACTAATAACCATTTGAGGGACTAATGTCAAAGCTGCCACAGCCAGACATAACAACAGCTTTTTTCCACGAATAGTAACTCTACTCAATAACCAAAAATGTAGCCTCCTTTTGCTCTGGTATTTTATTTAATTCACATGTTTAATCAATAATGTTTTATTATTAATGTTTAATGTTTTATGTGCCATTCCTAAATGTCACTGTATGTCATGTTGTCACTTGCGTGCGGAGCACCAAGGCAAATTCCTTGTATGTGAATACTTGGCCAATACACTTATTCATTCATGGGGAATCCCCGGCCCTTTCACGGAGATCGCTGCTCACACATCCTCTTGTCCTTCTTATCCGTCAGGTGGTGATGCATCTTCTCCTTCAGTTTGCTCAGCTCCTGCTCCTTCCGCTTCATGTCGTGTGCATGTTGGGCAGCCCGGCTCGAGATGATGTTCTGCAGCTTGACCACCTGAATGAGATGAGGCCACTATCACTATCCCTGATATCACTGTCCCAGGTCAGCAACATAAAGGACAAATCACTCCCCACCCACTCCCTTCCTCCCTCCCTCCCCCATCAGGCCAAAGGTACAGAAATGTGAAAACGCACACCTCCAGATTGAGGGTTTTTTTGGGCATTTTTTCCATTAATTTCTCCCAAGTACCGTCTGTATATCTTGTTCCCCTTTCCCCTGATTCTCAGTCTGAAGGGTCTTGACCCAAAACGTCACACATTCCTTCACTCCACAGGTGCTGCCTGTCCCGCCCCCCCAGGATTTCCACCCCTGCCTCAGACTGAAGAAGGGTCTCAACCCAAAACGTCACCCGTTCCATTTCTCCAGAAATGCCTCCTGACACGCTGAGTTATTCCAGCTGTTTACAGTATGTGTGTCTGGACTAGAACAGCCATCCTCACTGAATCCAGATCTCCCAGCCTCCCTCCCTCTTCTCCGTTAAAGCTGAGTTACTCCAAATCTTTGACCTTTAGAAGCAAATAATTCCAGGCCCGTCCCGCCCCACACCTCTCACCTCTTCCTTGGTGCTTTTCAGGAGCGAATTCTGGTTGCGGATGTTTTTCTGGGCTTGCTGATCCTTGGCTTCCAGAGCAGTGATCTCCCGCTCCAGTGTTTCCGCCTGCTCCTGTCAGGAGCGCAGAGACACAGCACAAACCGATCACAGTCGATATTCTCACCCCCCCCCCCCCCCCCCCCCAATCACGCCTCCTAAACCATGATCGCCAGCGAGTTTCACTGGCTTTTTAATTTAGTTTAGGGATAGGGCGTGGAAACAAGCTCTCCGACCCACCTTACAGCACCAGAGACTCGGGCTCGATCCCGACTACGGGTGCTGTCTGTACGGAGTTTGCGCACTCTCCTCGTGTGACCTGCGTGGGTTTGCTCTGGGATCTCCACTTTTCGCCGACCCACCCTCCAGAGACGCACAGGCTTGCAGGTTAATTGGCTTGGTTAAAATTGTAAATTGACCCAAGTACGTGTAGGATAGTGTTAGTGTGCGGGGATCGCAGGTCAGCATGGACTCTGTTGTCCAAAAGGCCTATTTCCACACTGCATCTCAAAACTAAACTAAAATAGACAATGTGAATAGTCACAGTCTTTCTTCTGGGGCTGGGGGTGGAAAACTAGAGGGCAAAAGAAAGTTACAACTCACCTGCAACTTGAATTGGCTGCTTCTCATGCAATCCTGCTCACTGAAGGATTTAAACCTCGCCGATTCCAGCTCATCCACTTTGGCCATGTTCTTCCACTGGAGCTGCAGCAGGTAGTGCGTGCAGTTTATGAGGGCAACAAGGTTAAAGCCTGAAGCGGGACTCTCCTCAAAACTATCATCAGTGAAGAGCGAAGGTAGTCCCAAGGCAATCAGCTCCTGGAATATTTAGTGGACAGCACTTCACAATGTTATTGCACTTATTTATGAACAACTAATGATGAACAGATACCGGTATACCAGAACCAAACACAGTCAGTCAATGAGAACAAATATGTACAAATCCAGAATCAACACTTTTACCCCCCGAGAAGTTTACCCCAGGTTGGGAACCCTTGCTCTAAAATATCCAAAGTATTGCAGCACCTGCAGTTGCTTGCATCTACTTGCAGTCTCAGCTTACCTTGCTCAGGTAGGCGAGGCACTCCTCTATGTTGTCCGCCCAGCAGAAGGCACTTTGGCTGAAGACATTCTGAAGTGCCCGCGCTGGGGAAGAGTGCAAGGTGATGGTACTGCCCGCGGAGAACGGTGAAGCAGTTTGGGAGACACGCCTAAACACAAAACTCTTCGCATCTGCAGACAGATTAGTTAAAACAAAAAGGTCACAGTAAAACACACCAATGCCTCTACTTCTTTAGAAGGCTTCTTCTTCTTGCGTATGGCGTGCACAGCCTAAGGTTGCAGGACAACTTGTTCTATTTGATCTTGTTTGTTTGTGCACGCCGGGTTGATTGCATTCGTCGAAACAGGGCGGACCACGTGAAGGTTGCAATCTTCCACACCTTTAGAAGGCTGAGGAAGTTCTACATGTCCCCTCAACTCTTCCCAACTTTCGGTATCGGTTGCCTATTTCCTTCGCTCCATAGATGCTGCTGCACCCGCTGAGTCTCTCCAGCATTTTTGTCTGCCTCGTAATGCCAGCAGCTCCGTGGTAGATGATTCCACCTATCTCCCCCTCTTCTACAATCAGTTGGATTTAATGTTATCTGGCTGTTATCAGGCAACTGAACCGTTCGATCACCAATAGAAAGCAGTCCTCACCTACAACTACCTCATTGGAGACCCTCTAATTATCGTTAATTGGACTTTACCTTGCACTAGATACTACCTTTATCCTGTATCTGTACAGTCTTTCTGCTGACTGGTTAGCACACAACAAGAAAGCTTTGCGCCGTACCTCAGTACACATGACCATATAACATATAACCATATAACAATTACAGCACAGAAACACGCCATCCGGCCCTTCTAGTCCGTGCCGAACACTTACTCTCACCTAGTCCCATCTACCTGCACTCAGACCATAACGCTCCATTCCTTTCCCGTCCATATACCTATCCAATTTATTTTTAAATGATAAAATCGAACCTGCCTCCACCACTTCCACTGGAAGCTCGTTCCACACAGCTACCACTCTCTGAGTAAAGAAGTTCCCCCTCATGTTGCCCCTAAACTTTTGTCCCTTAATTGTCAAATCATGTCCTCTTGTTTGAATCTTCCCTACTCTCAATGAAAAAAGCTTATCCATGTCAACTCTGTCTATCCCTCTCATAATTTTTAAAGACCTCTCTCTAAAGTCCCCCCTTAACCTTCTGCGCTCCAAAGAATAAAGACCCATCTTGTTCAACTAAACATTGGAATTTCCTGTAGCACCAACTAACTGCTACAATGCTGCATAACAGAATTCTGCTTCAACTGATTGCAAATTCCATAACTGTGAACAGAACTGTAGAAATAAAAAGTCATTTATTTTAAAACTATTTAAAGAAAATGGACACAAACTTACCTGGGGTATTCTCCGCTTCAGTTAAAGACGAGTTTTTCCAATTACTCATCTTCCTGATTTGTCGTCCAACTTTCCCCAAAGGCAAAACAAACAAAAAAAGGATTATTTTACTGAAAATGGACAAGGAAAAACAGGACAAAGTGCTGGAGAATGGATAGGCGACATGTCTGGTCAGGGCCCATCTTCAGACTGAAGGAACATCACCTACCCGTGTTCTCCAGAGATGCTGCCTGACCTGCTGTCACTACAGCACTTTGTGTCTTGTTTTGGAAGCCAGCATCTGCAGTTCCTTGCAGCCACATATGAACAAAGAAAAAATGCAGGGAAGGACCCGAATAAGATATCCCTGACGTTTCTTGTAGCCTGAGTAGTCAGATGACCGAGCATTTAACCACTGACCAGGGCAGAGGGGAGGGGGGGGGGGGGGGGGGGGGGGGGGGGGGGGGGGGGGGGGGGGGGGGGGGAAAGAGAGATGAAAACAACTCATTTGTGAAACAAAATCCAGAATTATCTTAATTGGCACAGTGTCCACCTAAGAATATCTCAACACAAACTTGGCCTTGAAAATAGGATGCGTCCCAAGAAGGTGGTGTCCCTCAAATTATCTGCCCCCCTCTCTCACACACTCACAGCAGCTATTTCAGAGGTTACCATTATCATTCATACAGTACAATCAGCCAAAGGAAGGCATTATCAGACATAGAAAAAGTCTAAACAACAGGTGACTGAAAGCTTCCTAAATACATAAGTTTTATGCAGCAACACAAACGAGACGGAAAGGTTGAGGGAATTCCAACATGGCCTTCACTACCCCCCCCCCTCTCTCTCTCTCTCTCTCACCTCCCCTACAGCTCTCCCAAGCCACCCTCACTAGCCCTCCCCACTAGCTCTCAGCTTCTCAGCTCCCTCCCACTGCACCTGCACCCACTTCTCACCTACACCCACTTCACACCTGCACCCCCTTCCCACCTGCACCCTCTGCTCACCTGCACCCACTTCTTGCCCTCTTCCCACCTGCACCCTCTTCCCACCTGCACCCTCTGCCCACCTGCAGCCCCTGCTCACCTGCACCCTCTGCCCACCTGCAGCCCCTGCTCACCTGCACCCACTTCTTGCCCCTCTTCCCACCTGCACCCTCTGCTCACCTGCACCCTCTGCCCACCTGCACCCCCTGCTCACCTGCACCCTCTGCTCACCTGCTGCCCCTGCTCACCTGCACCCTCTGCTCACCTGCACCTTCTGCTCACCTGCAGCCTCTGCTCACCTGCACCCTCTGCTCACCTGCACCCTCTGCCCACCTGCACCCCCTGCTCACCTGCACCCCCTGCTCACCTGCACCCTCTGCTCACCTGCAGCCTCTGCTCACCTGCACCCCCTGCTCACCTGCACCCACTTCACACCTGCACTCATTTCTCACCTGCACCCTTTTCCCACCTGCACCCCCTGCTCACCTGCACCCTCTGCTCACCTGCAGCCTCTGCTCACCTGCACCCTCTGCTCACCTGCACCCTCTGCTCACCTGCACCCTCTGCTCACCTGCATCCTCTGCTCACCTGCAGCCCCTGCTCACCTGCACCCCCTGCTCACCTGCACCCCCTGCTCACCTGCACCCACTTCACACCTGCACTCATTTCTCACCTGCACCCTTTTCCCACCTGCACCCCCTGCTCACCTGCACCCCCTGCTCACCTGCACCCTCTGCTCACCTGCACCCTCTGCTCACCTGCAGCCTCTGCTCACCTGCACCCTCTGCTCACCTGCACCCTCTGCTCACCTGCACCCTCTGCTCACCTGCAGCCCCTGCTCACCTGCACCCTCTGCTCACCTGCACCCTCTGCTCACCTGCACCCTCTGCTCACCTGCACCCTCTGCTCACCTGCACCCCTGCTCACCTGCACCCTCTGCTCACCTGCACCCTCTGCTCACCTGCACCCTCTGCTCACCTGCACCCTCTGCTCACCTGCACCCCCTGCACCCTCTGCTCACCTGCACCCTCTGCTCACCTGCACCCTCTGCTCACCTGCACCCCCTGCTCACCTGCACCCCCTGCTCACCTGCACCCCCTGCTCACCTGCACCCCCTGCTCACCTGCACCCTCTGCTCACCTGCAGCCCCTGCTCACCTGCACCCACTTCTTGCTCCTCTTCCCACCTGCACCCTCTGCCCACCTGCAGCCTCTGCTCACCTGCAGCCTCTGCTCACCTGCACCCCCTGCTCACCTGCAGCCTCTGCTCACCTGCACCCCCTGCTCACCTGCAGCCTCTGCTCACCTGCACCCCCTGCCCACCTGCAGCCTCTGCTCACCTGCACCCCCTGCTCACCTGCAGCCTCTGCTCACCTGCAGCCTCTGCTCACCTGCACCCTCTGCTCACCTGCACCCTCTGCTCACCTGCACCCTCTGCTCTCCTGCACCCTCTGCTCACCTGCACCCTCTGCTCACCTGCACCCCCTGCTCACCTGCAGCTCCTGCTCACCTGCACCCTCTGCTCACCTGCACCCCCTGCTCACCTGCAGCCCCTGCTCACCTGCACCCACTTCTTGCTCCTCTTCCCACCTGCACCCTCTGCTCACCCTGCAGCCTCTGCTCACCTGCAGCCCCTGCTCACCTGCACCCACTTCTTGCTCCTCTTCCCACCTGCAGCCTCTGCTCACCCTGCAGCCTCTGCTCACCCTGCAGCCTCTGCTCACCCTGCAGCCTCTGCTCACCTGCACCCCCTGCTCACCTGCACCCCCTGCTCACCTGCACCCACTTCTTGCTCCTCTTCCCACCTGCACCCTCTGCTCACCCTGCAGCCTCTGCTCACCCTGCAGCCTCTGCTCACCTGCAGCCTCTGCTCACCTGCAGCCTCTGCTCACCTGCAGCCCCTGCTCACCTGCACCCTCTGCTCACCTGCACCCTCTGCTCACCTGCAGCCTCTGCTCACCCTGCAGCCTCTGCTCACCTGCAGCCTCTGCTCACCTGCAGCCTCTGCTCACCTGCAGCCCCTGCTCACCTGCACCCTCTGCTCACCTGCAGCCTCTGCTCACCCTGCAGCCTCTGCTCACCCTGCAGCCTCTGCTCACCTGCACCCTCTGCTCACCTGCAGCCTCTGCTCACCTGCAGCCCCTGCAGCACCTGCAGCCCCTGCTCACCTGCACCCCCTGCTCACCTGCAGCCCCTGCTCACCTGCAGCCCCTGCTCACCTGCACCCCCTGCTCACCTGCAGCCTCTGCTCACCTGCACCCCCTGCTCACCTGCACCCCCTGCTCACCTGCACCCCCTGCTCACCTGCACCCCCTGCTCACCTGCACCCCCTGCTCACCTGCAGCCCCTGCTCACCTGCAGCCTCCTCCAAGCTCCACCCCAACCTCTATCTACATCTTAAATCTCCCTCCATGCCAACCCCCCAGCAGTCATTGGACCAGCCCTTTGGGGCGGGACAGTATCACGCATGCGCCCCGTGCGGTGTGCATTCTGGGGGTTGTAGTTCTGCTGGCTGCCTGCCGTGTGCTGCTTGCACTGCCGCCTGTGGCAGGATGTCCACGTTACACAGGGACAAATGAATGCAGGGCTTCCATTCATTTTAACTGGACATCAAAAAGAATTAAGCACAATCAAAATCCAGGCAAAAGAATGAGGTTGTGCAGGGAAGGAACTGCAGATGCTGGTTTAAACTGAAGACAGAGACAAAAAGCTGGAGTAACTCAGCGGGTCAGGCAGCATCTCTGGAGAGAAGGAATAGACCCGAAAAGTCACCTATGCATTCTCTCCAGAGATGCTGCCTGACCCACTGAGCTACTCCAGTACTTTGTGTCAGTCTAAAGGATTGAGGTTGATGGAAATTTAGAGCAAAACCAGAAAATGCTGGGAAAATTTTATATCTGTGGAGAAAAACAAAGTCAAGATTTCAGGTCCTGCTGAGATATTATTGACCTGAAACATTTGGCCTGTTTCGCCACAGATGCTGCCTGATCTGCAAAGCATTTCCAGAATGTTCTATCTTTACTTGATAGGCTGCTGTCTCACAGAGTCAGAGGCCCCGGTTCGATTCTGACCTCGGGTGCTCTCTGCCTGGAGTTTGCACGTTCTTCCTGTGACTGCATAGGTGTCCTCTAGCTTCCTCCCACGTCTCAAAAACGTGGGGGTTTGCAGGTTAACAGGAGTTTGTAAATCGCTCCTAGTGTGTAGGAAGTGGATGCAAAACTGGGATAAAATAGAACTTGTGTGAGCAGAGAGGATACAATGTGCTGGAGTAACTCAGTGACTTGGGCAATATCTCCAGAGAACATGGGTAGGTGAACATTTTTTTGGATCGAGATCTTCGGGACGAGTCTGAAGATGGGTCTCGACCCAAAACGTTACCTATCGATGTTCCCCAGAGATGCTGCCTGGCCTGCTGAGTTACCCCAGTATTTTGTGTCCTTTTGTGAATTAACCAGCATCTCCTCCATTGCCAGAGTGAGCAACAGCGGAAATTGGAGGAACAGCACCTCATATTCCGTCTGGGGTCCTTGCGTCCTTATGGCATTAACATTGAATTCTCCCAATTTGGCTAGCCCGTGCTGTCTCCTCCCCTTCCTTAACCCTCTAGCTGTCTCCTCCCACCCTCCCATCCGCCCGCCCTCGGGCTCCTCCTCCTCCTCCTTTTCCTTCTTTCTTTCCCCACCCCCCATCAGTCTGAAGAAGGGTTTCGGCCCGAAACGTCGCCTATTTCCTTCGCTCCATAGATGCTGCTGCACCCGCTGAGTTTCCCCAGCAATTTTGTGTACCTTCTGCAGTTCCTTGTTTCTATTGGTGTGAACGAGTGATCAATCGTTGGCGTGGAAATGGTGGGTTGAAGGTCTGTTTCCTTGCTAAATCGTTCGAACAATCAAAATGAGAAACCACTGTTCAAATTTAGGATTTTCAGCTTCTGCAGTTTTTTTGTGTTATTTGTGTAAATATTATCAATAATAAAGGATTTGATCTTGTGGATAGAGAAATTATTTGCAGGGGTAAATGGCTCAATAGCTCTTTAGTTGCTGCACAGTTAAATTCTTTTTTGGGCAGCACAGCAAAGTCTGGAATAAGAAAACATAATCTTACACTTTGAGTTGGACCAGTCAAGAATGATTAGTTATTAGACTTTCTGAAGAATGGAGTTATCACCTCGACACAACAGTTTGACTGCCTGACTGCGGGAGAAGGAGCAAGGAAGAGATAATACTTTTTTAACCTTCCATCAGTGACGAGATGCCTGGAGGAGACTCACTGTGATAGGATGCTTGTGTTAAATTGTGTTTAATTGTGTGTTTTGTTGCTTTTTTACTGTTATGACTGCATGGCAACGAAATTTCGTCCCTACATGTTTTTGAATGACAAATAAAGAAATTCAATTCAATTCAAAATCTGTAATCCTATCCCTCACAAGGCTCAGAGTGGGGTCTAATTGATCATTTTAAAACTCAGCAAAGATAATAATTTATCTTTGTTGAATGCTGAACAGAGAATCTCAGTTGAATCCCACTATATTCTTATGAAGGCTCCATGTCATGTTTTGCTTGTGCAGCACGTCGGGATGCTTTGTTACATTGGTTCACAATAAACTTACAGATAAATGTAAATCTGCTATTTCTCCTCCTCCCTAACTTAACCTCGAACCGACTGAAATATCCTAAGACTTGAGGAGCAGCTTCTTCCCTACAGCCATTAGGTTATTAAACACTATAACCTCCAAAAGAATATGTGTGTTATGATTGTGTTTATAGTTTGTTTGGTTGTTTGTCTTTTGCACAAACGTCCGCGAGCATTGCCACTTTCATTTCACTGCACATCTCGTATGTATATGTGACAAATAAACTTGACTTGACTTGACTTGAAATAAGCTCTGAACTGCATAGACTTGGGGGCATTGGTTTTGCCTTTTTGCACTAATATTATTTGCTGTTTTTATCTATAATATATATATATATATATATATATATATATATATATATACACACACACACAAGTGTGTGCGTATAAGTGTGTGTATATGCATATATATATATGTGTGTGTGTGCAGGTGCATGTGTGTATATATACATATATATATACATACACACAAAAAATTACATATATACACACACACACACATATATATACACACATATATATACACACACACACTGAACTTTTTTTCCCATTTATTAAATTGTTTACAGTCCACTATGTTTTCATATTCTGTTGTGCTGCTGCAAGTAAGAACGTCATTGATCTGTCTGGGACATATAACAATAAAACACTCTTGACAACATTCAAGAGTTTGAAAGTAAACTTGTAATGGTGTGTGTCAGTGGTGGAAAGACCACATCTCTTGGGTGAGGGCCGGAAACGTGAAGTAGCACAACATCGGAGAGGCTTCGGGTGGTGAACATTTAATTAAAATATTAATCTACACACTGCGGAGAATCTGGGCGAGCGGTGAACAGATGGGGCGGGGGGCACAGCTCAGGGCTCCGGTGAGCCCGATGTCGAGGTGGGGTCGTTCTTGTGAACCAACTGCGGCTCATCCTCCCCGTTTTGCGGAGGGTGGACGAGGACCTTGTCGATGATCCCGAACACCTGAGCCTCCACGGGGCTCATGTAGCGGTCCCGCTCCATCGCTCCTTCTGCAAAGCAACAGGGTGATCAGGGCAGCACAATGGACAAGGGTTACACACAGCACCCGCTGCCAGTAGACACTAAATGCTGGAGTAACTCAGCGGGACAGACAGCATCCCTGGAGTGAACGTCACCCATTCCTTTTCTCCAGAGAAGCTGCCTGTCCCGCTAAGTTACTCCAGCATTTAGTGTCTATCTTCGATTTAAACCAGCATCTGCAGTTCTTTCCTGCACCCGCAGTCAGGATTGAACCCGGGTCTCTGGCAGCAACTCTACCACCCTGCCACCCTTGTCTAATCAGCCTTAATCAGATCCAGGGAATGAACACCTAAGCCCCGTTGCCCCGGGAATTAGTAGGTTAACATATGATGAGCGTTTTGACGGCACTGGGCCTATATTCGCTGGAGTTTAGAAGAATGAGGGGGGTCCTCATTGAAACTTACAGAATGGGGAAAGGCTCGGATAGAGTGGATGTGGAGAGGATGTTTCCACTAGTGGGAGAGTTTAGGACCAGAGATCATAGCCTCAGAATTAAAGGACGTTCTTTTAGGAAGGAGATGAGATGGGATTTCTTAGTCAGTGAGTGTTAGATTTATCTCTTAGGGCTAATGGGATCAAGGGATATGGAGAGAAAGCAGGAACAGGGTACTGATTTAGGATGATCAGCCATGATCATATTAAATGGCGGTGCAGGCTCGAAGGGCCGAATGGCCTACTCCTGCACGTATTTTCTATGTTTCTGTGAAGATGATCACTTCAATCTGAAATTACTGATTGCATTCAGCACTTACCGATCACCTGGAGTGGCTGCTTAGTGTGCTTGGCATAAATATTATTGATCTGCCTCTTAATTTTGAGGATCTCCTCTGCCTGAATGGCGATGTCAGTTGCCTGGCCCTGTGAACAAGCACCACACACACACCAGCAATTAGAGCTTGCATCTGCAGTACACATCCCCTCGTTGCAATTAGCTTTGCAAGTATTCCTGCATCTTTGGTAGCTGCACTACTCAATGCCACTGGTATAGGGTCACAGGATCATACAGCACAAAAATGGGCACTTCTGCCCACCATGTCCATGGCAACCTATTTGCCCGTTTACCCACATTACGACCATATCCCTCTATCCTTCTTTGTACAGAAGTGTGAAATAGCGCAACTCCAGATTCAGGGACAGTTTCTTCTCTGCTGTTATCAGGCAACTGAATCATCCTACCACAACCAGAGAGCAGTGCTGAACTACTATCTACCTCATTGGTGACCCTCAGACTATCCTTGATCAGACTTTGCTGGCTTTAAACGTTATTCCCTTATCATGTACCTACACACTGTAAATGGCTCAATTGTAATCATGTATCGCCTTTCTGCTGACTGGGTAGCACGCAACAAAAGCTTTTTACTGTACCTCATACACGTGACAATAAAGTAAACTGAACTGAACTAAACCAGCATTAGCAGTTACTTGTGCCTCCTTTCATGGCTAGCTTTTTCAAGTGTCTCCCTACACCCCTCTGAAAGAAATGGGGTTATTGTATCTGATTCCACCACCTGCTATGGTGCAAGGGCATTAAGGGGTGTAAATAGGTGTACTCTTGGCCTTCACAGCCATCTGTGCAAATCAATTCCATAGATTTGCCACCGTCTGGCTAAAGAAATTCCTCACCTCCATATTGAAAGCGCATCTTTTTAGTCTAAGACTGTGCACTCTGGTCCTAGACTGTCCCACTATAGGAAACGTCCTCTCTCCGCCTTTATTTAGGCCTTTCTTTTCCAAATGACTAGCCCAGAATGCCAACTCTGTCGGCATGGACAAGTAATGCCGATTTCATGCTCTATCCTTCTGAGCTAGGACAATGACACGAGGCCAGATGGAGTCTGGGTACTTACAGATGCCCCTCCCGAGGGCTGGTGAATCATGACACGTGCGTTGGGCAGGGAGTGCCTCATTCCGGGGCAGCCCGCAGCCAGCAGCAAGGAGCCCATGCTGGCAGCTTGGCCCACGCACCAGGTGGAGATGGGGTTCAGGATGTACTGCATGGTGTCGTAGATAGCCAGGCCAGCTGTCACCACACCGCCTGCATAAGAGAAGGGGGGAGGTGGACATGCTTTAAAGAAATCAGGAAACCAAATCATCCTCCCACAACTAGAGGACAGTCCTGAACTACAAAACCACAAGCTTTTCATTGGATCTCAGCACAGGTGACAATAAACTAAACTGTAATTATTCTCTAGTAAGTCATGTGTGTACACACTGTAAATAGCTTTATTGTAATCATGCATTGTCTTTCCACTGACTGGTTAGCATACAACATAAGCTTTTCACTGTTCAACACAGTACAATAAATGTTTATTGGTTTATTGTATACGTGACAATAAACTAAACGAAACTAGGAAATGCAGTATAGCTTTGTTTAGTTTACTTTAGAGACACTGAGCGGAAACAGGCCCTTCGGCCCATCGAGTATGCGCCGACCAGCGATTCCCATTGTCTCCTCAGATCCTGGTGAACTTCTACCGCTGCACCATCGAGAGCACCCTTACCAACTGTATCACAGTATGGTATGGCAACTGCTCTGTCTCCGACCGGAAAGCACTGCATAGGGTGGTGAAAATTGCCCAACGCATCAGCGGTTCCTCGCTCCCCTCCATTGAGTCTGTCCAAAGCAAGCGTTGTCTGCGGAGGGCGCTCAGCATCACCAAGGACTGCTCTCACCCCAACCATGGACTGTTTACCCTCCTACCATCCGGGAGGCGCTACAGGTCTCTCCGTTGCCGGACCAGCAGGTCCAGGAACAGCTTCTTCCCTGCGGCTGTCACACTACTCAACAATGTACCTCGGTGACTGCCAATCCCCCCCCCCCCCCCCCCCCCCCCCCCCCCCCCCCGGACACTCCTCCCACAGGAAAATACACTATGTCTGTATACATGTAAATAGATTTATTTATTGAAATCATATTCTATGTCGCTCTTCCAGGGAGATGCTAACTGCATTTCGTTGTCTCTGTATTGTACACTGACAATGACAATTAAAGTTGAATCTGAATCTGAATCTAACGCTATCCTGCACACACTATAGACGATGTACAATTTTACCAAAGCCAATTAATCTACAAACCCGTACGTCTTTGGAATGCGACAGAAAACTGGAGCACCCGGAGAGAATTCATGCAGGTCACGGGGAGAACGTGAAAACTCTGTACAGACAACACCCGTAGTCAGGATCAAACCTGGTCTCTGAAGCTGTAAGGCAGTAGCTCTATTGCTGCATGATCGTGCTACCAGCATTTGTTAAACAATATTGAGGTGGGGTATGGAGTGCCGCCCAGCTATGGGATCAACATCTTCAGCATTCAACATGGAGGCATCCGGGAGGAGGGAGCTGGTGTTGATGACGGATGCAATGGACGAGGAACAAGGGCGGTAGGAGATGGAACTGGGGACCGTCCTACCGTGCTGAAGGGCCTGTTTCCACAATCTATGACTGGAGCTCACCGGGACTGTTGATGTACATGTGGATCGGCTTCTTGTTACTCTCGGACTGAAGGAACAGCAGTTGAGCGATGACCAAGCTGGCAATATTGTCGTCTATCTGAGAGAAACACACACAGTTAATGAAGTCGACTAACACGGCCAAAGTAAGGAGACACTCAAAACAAATAATACTCACAGGCCCCATGATGCAAATAATTCTCTCTCTCAGTAGCCTTGAGTAGATATCATAAGCTCGCTCTCCACGACCCTAGAAGGGAGAGATGATTGCAGAGCACAAATGACTATTTGTTTGATCGAGCAATTAGTTTTGAGTTGAACCCCTAATTCCACATCCCCTTCATTACCAACATCAGTCAGATCTTTCCAATATCTGAGCCTTGTCTCAAAAATCAAGTTATTAAAACTCACAAGTGCCTTCACTACCTACAGATGTGATGATTCCATCACACTCCTGTTCAACTTGCGGGTGGTGCGTAGAGATGATGCCTCACAGTGGCAGAGCCCTGGGTTCAATCCTGCCCTTGGCTACTGTCTGTGTGGAGTTTGCATTTTCTCCCTGTGACCACATGGGTTTCTTCCGCACGCTCTCTTTTCCTCCCACTTCCCAAAGACGAGCCGGCAGTTGCCGGAAAATCGGTGGTGGACCTTTAATATATTGTCTTGCATTCACAGCTTGCAGTCATTTAAAGTATTAAAAATACCATTATTTTTGATGATTTTTAGGGGAAAAAAAGCGTTGTTATTTTGAGTGTGAAACTCTCAAGCTAAACCCCCCCCATTGACAGGTTTGTTTGTATAACGGGATTCTCTCTAACTCAAGGCATCTTAAAAATGTAACTATCGCATTCCAGCGGAACTACCTGTACTGGAAGTGGCATGTTATCTGATTCACAAAGGGACTTGTTCCCCTTAGAGCACTTACGGTTTGCTCGATGACTATAGGGACTAATGGATGGCTACAGCCCGACGTCTGATGGATCTTCCTGCATCCTGCCGCCAGCCACTTGGAACGGTGCAGAAATGTCTGTGTAAAAAAATATATACATGCATGGAAGTGCATGGTGAATATTGCCATTGCCATTCCTCATCCACAGCCTATGCAGCACCATGGTCTCCCCTTGACCCAAACCCAGTCCCAGTCCCTGGTTCCCAGTCCTCGCCCTGGGTGGAAGATTGCAACCTTCACGTGGTCCGCTCTGTTTCGACTAATGCAATCAACTCGACGTGCACAAAACGAAAGATCAAATAGAACAAATTGTCCAACAACTTTAGGCTGTGCACGCCACACGAAGGAAGAAGTCCTCAGCCTGTATAGTGCCATGGTCTCCCCTTCACTCAGACCCATTCCCTTGTTCCCATTCCCACTTCCAGACTCTTTCCCAGTCCCATTGCCATTCCAATTCCCATTGCTCACCCTCAGCTTGTTCCCATCCCCCTGTCCATGTCCCCGTCCCTACCCGCAGTCTGTGCAGTGCCATCTTCTCCCCTAGACCTATTCCCATTCCCAGTGTCATTGCCATTCCCGTTCCCAGCCGATTCCCATTCGGGATGATTCCCTGTCCTCACCCCCAGCCTGTGCGCCGCCATCTTCTCCCCCTGACCGGATCCACTCCACCCCCCCGGAAGTGACGCACCCCGGCAGCGGCAGCCTCCGTCTCCACGGCAACGCGGCCTAGCGCCAGGCTCCGGGAACTCCCGGCCTTTGGTTTCATGATTCATGAAGAGCCAACGCTGCCGGCAGAGCTCCCGCTGAGGGTAAGTCAGGTCCGGTGGGGGGAGAAACGGGCGGTCACGGTGGCGCAGCGGTAGAGTTGGTGCCTTAGTTACAGCAAAATGCAGCGCCAGAGACCCGGGTTCGATCCCGACCACAGGTGTCTCCAAATCTGAGGAAGGACATTATTGCCATAGAGGGAGTGCAGAGAAGGTTCACCAGACTGATTCCTGGGATGTCAGGACTGTCTTATGAAGAAAGACTGGATAGACTCGGCTTGTACTCGCTAGAATTTAGGAGATTGAGGGGGGATCTTATAGAAACTTATAAAATTCTTAAGGGGTTGGACAGGCTAGATGTAGCAATGTTACAAAATTTTGAGATTTTAAAAATCAAGTCTGTAATTTATCCCATCAGATAAAGCATAAAAATAAGTTTAATATGACACCTAATTCACTTTCATATCTCAAGTATTTAAAAAGTTATGGCCATTTTCATACTCGGAAATGAGCATCTTGTTCCCTATTGATTTTCTATGGACATAACAAAAAAGCTGTGATCGTGAACAGTCAAAAGCCCATAACTTTCTTAAAAATTAAGAGAACTGAATGAAATTTTCAGTTATCATAGATTGAAGCATTCTGAAACAAATATAAAATATACTTACTTGGATGACCTGAAATTAAAGCATATAATTAGTTAGTTACCTAATTGTAGCTAATTTCAGACTTCAATTACTAGATCTAAACATCTATCCATTTCTTAATAAATGATTAACATTTTTAAATAGCCTAAATGTCCAAATAATATTCACAAATAATTCACAATAAAACATGATTTTTAAATCTCATTTACATTAATTTATAGACCAAATGGAAGGAATTCAGTGTTTAATTACTGTAAATAAATGCCCATTTTAAATCAGCTTTCCAGTGGGTCCCTGTGGAACGCGCTGGTTTAGAACGTTCACATTGCGGTAGATTTGTGCCCCAAATGCCCAGAAAAATACTGCGGGATATAATGGGCCCAAATTGAGCTACTCACAATATTAAACTTTGTATAAAGGGATCTTTAGAAGCCCTTTTTAATGTAAAAATATACAGTCTAACTTCAATTATTTGCTTTATGAGACCTTGCGGTTGCTGGCGGTCGCGGGTTTAGAGATGGATTTTTAAACTACTATAACTATTATACGAGGCCTTTAAAACTAATAATAGCTTTTGCGACGGGGTCTTCCAGCGATTTTTCGTTAATAATTAACTAGGCTGAACATCTTCGATTTGAACAGCCTAGAGAAAATCGCGTTTTAAACCCGCCCCCCTCTAAACGGCGCCAAATTCGCGCACACCCGCAACGGCAGATTTTCAACGACGCTTCAGGTAGGCTTTGCAACATACCTAGTTAGAATTTAGGAGATTGAGGGTGGATCTTATAGAAACTTATAAAATTCTTAAGGGGTTGGACAGGCTAGATGCAGGAAGATTGTTCCCGATGTTGGGGAAGTCCAGGACAAGGGGTCACAGCTTAAGGATAAGGGGGAAATCCTTTAAAACCGAGATGAGAAGAACTTTTTTCACACAGAGAGTGGTGAATCTCTGGAACTCCCTGCCACAGAGGGTAGTCGAGGCCAGTTCATTGGCTATATTTAAGAGGGAGTTAGATGTGGCCCTTGTGGCTAAAGGGATCAGAGGGTATGGAGAGAAGGCAGGTACAGGATACTGAGTTGGATGATCAGCCATGATCATATTGAATGGCGGTGCAGGCTCGAAGGGCCGAATGGCCTACTCCTGCACCTAATTTCTATGTTTCTATGTACGGAGTTTGTACCTTCTCCCCGTGGGTTTTCTCCAAGATCTTCTTTCCTCCCACACTCCAAAGACGTGCAGGCTTGCAGTTTAATTGGCTTGGTATAAATGTGAAATTGTCCAAGTTGGCGATATGCAGAGTTGGCTCGAATGGCCACCTCCTGCACCTATTGACTACAGCATTCAGAAGGTTGCAAATACTCGGCAGGTCGGGGAGAGGCACTGCTTCTCGAGCCTAGAGCCAGCTTGCATTAGAATATACTTTTGTATGTTGGAAGCCCCCTGTATCAAAAGGTAACAGAGTTGGGCCTATGGTATAAACGAGATGGGTTAGTTGGATTGAGCAAGAATCTTCTATCTGCTCATCTCATTGCATATTAAAGTTGCAAATGAAGGGTTTTCCTCCTTTTTTTGTTCTTCCCCAGAGTGGACTTCCCAGCAGAAACTAGTGGAATTGACTCTTCTGTCAACAGTTCTCTGTCAAACCTGATCGATACAGAGCTGAGGCTGGGGCAGGGGTTGCTTGATATCTGTCTGAAATAGAAGAGGAGGCAGGAAGGTTTGTCTGAGGAACAGTGCGTGGGGGTAAATTTAAAAAAATGAACATTTTAGGTCACCATTAGATACAGCTCTTGGTGGTGCTGGTAATATTGCAAGCATAGACACAACTGCCAGTCCACTCCCTCATGACCCATCCACTACAACAGCATGGGAAATAAATTGGTTTGTTTTTAGATTGAGACTGCTTCCTCCCATGTGTGATCCAAACATCTTTGTGGGTTGGTTATACTCACAAATTTGGCCATGGGTTGTTAGTAAATCCAGTTTCTGCTCACATACCTTCATGAAGCCAACTGTCTCTAGCAGGAAAATAATATATTTTTTTAAATCTCCACTTTGCAAATAAATTTTCAGCTCCCCTCAATAGTAATTTGCAGTAAATATCTAATGCAAATCCTGGCTTTAAATCTTGTCAGTCTGCTTCCTGTCTTTTGATGTTACTGGCCGCAAGTTCTGATGCTGTCTGAGTTTTAATGGCAAGCTAGCTGGGCCAATCTCTACTCAGTGAGCCAACATTGTGTTACATTTCCAAAGAAGACAATCACACCAAGTTTCTGAATCTCCTTTATTAAAAATCAGAGGAACATGTTCATACTCAGCAACAGCTAAACGTGGAAACTGGTTACATCACATATTATCTGCAAATTTGTAACCAGGAAACCCATCTCACTGATGGATTCTGAAGGAGACTGGCTGCTATGAAGAATGCCTTATGTCCAGTGACAACAAGTATTGTTGGCCAGAGTCATGAACCAAAGAAGGAATGCAACCAGCTCCTCAATTTTTTTTAAACTAGACCCTAAATAATGTTAAACGCACTTGCACTGCCTTTCTAACAAAAATACTATCCAGATAAGCGCTCTGGAAATCTTCAGACATTAACACAAATTAACAAAGTCGTAAATTAGATACTGAGGTAATGCAAACATCAGAGATATTAAACTTCAGTGAAGGGGAAGGACAGTACTTGTATTAAAGTACCAGTCTCAAAAAAACACAACTATTCAAATGTTGTGCACACACTTGGAATATCCATTCTTATTCCTAAAATCTCCAAGGGTTTCTTAATGGCTTGCGAAGGAATGAATGAAACAAAATTCTGAATAAAGAGGTAGCTTTATAAAAAAAACATCTTAAAATCTTCATTGGCACTGGCTTTGTTCTTGAGAGATGGTCTCTTGAATCTTCCCTTTAATAGTCATCGTCTGAATGAATGATGGGAGAGTCACGACTACAGAACAATCCACATACTGCGTCCGCTATCCGCCAGGCGCTTCAGCGAGCGACCTAGACAGAAGCCAAGATTCACATTAAATCATTGTATACCTACCCTTTGTTTCCTGGTTTTCCAGACAATCGCAAAGGCTAATCTGCTCATCGGCATCCAGTGTGATACATGCGATTGAAACAACATGATCATGAGATTACTGCAGGCAAATTAAATATGGCACAGGTCATTTGCGTTGCCTCAGCGATCAGCATGGTGGCGCAGCTGGTCGTGCTGCTGCTGCTGCTGCTGCACAGCCCAGAGACCCGGGTTCAATCCCAAGCTCAGACACTGTCTGTGTGCAGTTTGCATGTTCCCCCTGTGATCAAGGAGGCTTGCACTGGGGGCACTGCTTTCCTCCCACATCCCAAAGACATGGGTTTGTAGGTTAATGTCCTCGGTAAAATTGCCCTTAGTGTACATGCAAAAATGGGATAACAGAACTAGTGTGAACTGGATTGCGTGGACTAGGTGAGTCTAAGGGCCTGTTTCCATGTTTGATCTCTAAACTAAACAACAACATGGCTGTGAAACAACTTCACAGGCAAGATGACTCAAACTCTACTGGAGTGATTAACTGGAACAGATTTTTGAGGGGCTGGTAAGAAAAATGACAATAGATAAATGCACAAAATAACAGTGCATTGATCTATAAGGTTGCCTTTACACATCTCCTGAATTTTAAGTTTGTTATCAGCAGTTCTATGGGCGACACAGTGGCACAACGGTAGAGCAGCTGCCATACAGCGCCAGAGACCCAGGTTCAATCCTGACTCCGGGTGCTCTCTGTACAGAGTTTGTACGTTCTCCCCATGACCATGTTGGTTTACCCCGGGTGCTCTGGTTTTCTCACACATTTCGAAAAGGTACAGGTTTGTCGGTTAAATGGCTTCGGTAAGTTGTAAAATTGTCCCTAGGGTGTGCAGGTCAGTGTGAGGGGGTGATTGCTCGTCAGTGTGGACTCTGTGGGCATGTTTCAGCACTATGTCTAAACTAAACTATCCAAGTGAATAGCAGACAATTCACAGGGGAAGGGGGAATATGCCTCGTAATATTGCAGCTGAGCTCCTTCAATGGGCACACCCTCTTTGAATAAAGACCATGGGAAAGGAAGAAACAGCACTGAATGCCGGTCGACAAGGTCAATTAGTGCACATAAACCTCAAGGCACTGGGAGGTGTGTGGCTGCTGTTTCACACGGGGGAAGGGAAGGCAGTTTGTAGTGGATTGGCTGGATGGTGTGTGCCACATACAACTCACATCCACGGCATTACCGCACACCTTTATGCAAAGCTTCGTTGGTCATCCTGTTGACATTGCGAAAGGTACTTTCGGGAACGAGCCATCGCATTGCGACATCAACGCAGCTTTTCCGAAAGGTACTCCAAACACTGCCGCTGTGTAAGAGAGCCAGAAAGAAAGCAAATATTAGCTGGGCTGAATTTCCATTTCGCAACCGAGGTGGTGCAGGGAAAATGCACCGTTTAGTTTACCTTGTTTGACCCTGGACAGCGGTCAAGTCTCCAACACCCACAGTCGCAAAGATGCCTGTGTTTAGGTTCCACGCACCCTTCAAACAAGTGTGATATGCCTTGGGTCTGAAAAATCATTAAGTATTCAGTATTTACTTTAATGTCATTTTAACTGAGTACTTACATACACAGATGAAGCGAAAACATTGTTTCTCAATCAGTTCCCATCAGTGCGGTTAATAAAAACAGAATAAATACATATAGCTTTAAAAAATTAAAATTACCATATCTAAAATTACCATATCTAAAATAGGCTACAGTCACACCGCTCGCTCCAATAACACGCGAAAGCACTGATTTTCACTGAGAGAGACCGCTGCAAACACCGGTTTCGCCGCTATCTTGGAACAATAAAGTTTAATAGCAATTTAATACATAGTTCAGACTGTAAACATTGTTTAAAGGGACAGGCACATAATAACAAAACAGTAACACTGAGATTCCTGTACTCATGAAAGGTGGAGAAATATACAGTGAGAGTGCAGGAATTAACTAGTACTTAATGTTTCAGATTAAAGAGCAACAATGTGAATGGACTTGCAGTCGGGGTAAGTTTGATGGGTCATATGCTTCGATCCCCATTCAGAAAATCCCATACTTTTATCTGGTGGTAAAAATAACTGCAGCATATCCTTTTATTCCAATTTACAGGAAGAACAGCAATATGGTGCAGAAGCCTGCCTGGTCAACATGAAACTCGCCCTTAGCGAACAAATTTCATGGACCCCCCCCCCCCCCTGGCAGCAATGTGGAAATGTGCCTTTGTTCTAATAGGTCATAGAGACATAGAGCCAAACAGCTTGGAAACAGGCCCTTTGGCCCAACTTTCCCATTATAACTAGTCCCACCTGCCTGCGTTTGGGCCATATCCCTCTGAACTTATCCAGTCCATGTTTCTGTCCAAATGTTGCTGAAGTTTTTTAAGTTTCATAGTTTGAACTTACCTTGCCTGTCCTTCCTCATCTGAAGGGTATGCTAAGAGCAGCAGTCCTATGTTAATGATGACATGGTTGGTTACCGGACATACCTTGGAACGAAAACAGATCAGTGTTCTATAGGTGCTAATTACGTATCTAAATACAGCGAGCAGACATCGAACTGCACTTACGTGCAGCGGAACTTTGATTTATGTCTTCACACAAGGCCCTTCAACAGACAACATACAAGACCATTTTAGCGGTGAAGCAGTGGCAGAGGACACCACGGCTTCGCTTGGCCAGGCCAACCCTGCAACACCGCCAGGACCACAGGCCTTCATGGTCAGATCAAGATCCCTGCACTTACAACAACTGGGACTTGGAATGGGCGCCAACTGCCGACTCTTTATACTAAATCGGTGTACTACTGCTATTTACTTTAACTGTATCTGAGATACTTATCTAATATGTATCAAAGTGCTTATATATCATGATACTTGTACTGAACTATTTACAAAACTAACTTCACTGTACCTCGGTACATGTGAGAAATAAAGTGACAATAATAACCAGAATGTTTACAGAGATAGAATAGATTGAAAGGTAGTACGAGTGATAATAATAAAATCACTCTTTCAAATCCAATAAGGGATGGGCAATCAATGCAGATCTCTCTCGTGCCAGTAACATATCTTGTATGAATGCCAAAAATTGAAAATAATGTAGTCGGTAACGCATATCACCAATGCCTATTTCTGAAAAATTCTTGTGGTCTTTTGGATCTAGAAGCAGCAGAACACGTCTCAATTTAATGTTTAATTGGATGATATTACACTTCTTCAGCAATGGATCAAAGGGTTTGTATCACTTTTAGCTAATTTCATTATCAAGAAACTAATGTCAAATGGCCAGAATAGATAGTTTCAGAGTGAATCCAGCAGATTCATAGCATGTGTGGAACCAAGAGTGCTTGCTGTATAAAACAAAACTAGAAATATGGCTCAGGATCTTGTCTGCCTGCATTTGCAGCTTACCTATCCAACAAGTCTGTCCTTATCTTGAAGGACCCTGATAAGTTGCATCCTCCCATATTATTGGGAACACATGCAATGGATTACACCTTGTTACAAGCCAGAACAAGCCACTCCTGCAGAAATACTGACATGTGATGCCGTATATATCCCTGCTGAGCTGATTGTCAAAACCATCAAAAATATTTTGAGATAGAATCATAAAGTCATGCAGCTCGCAAAAAGTCCATTTGGCCCACTACATCCAGGCTGACCAGAGGGCACCATATCTCTCAGTACTTATCCTATTGCCTTCAATGCCTGGCCGATTTAGATCCCCTCATACCTCATACCCTAAACTTGTGGCATGTTGCTGTGTTGAAGAGCTGCATTGTTGGGGGAGTGAGATCCAGCATTTCAATCTAATGGCCACTAAGTAAACAACGTATTTCCAAATCACGATGGCTTGGGACTTGGAAGGAGTCTGCAGGTAGTGACACTTCTCCAGACACTTCTGCTCTTGTACTGTTTGTCATGAGTTTGGAAGACGATGTTGAACATACCGTGGCAAGCTGCTCGAGGGTGTTTATAGATACACTGTATGCCGGTGATGGAAGTAGTGAATATTTAAGATGGATCAGGAACTGGTCAACAGCTATTCAACATGACAAGATATATTCCGACACCACACCACTGCCAAGCAGTTCATAACCCTTAAGAAGGAACTGCAGATGCTGGAAAATCGAAGAGAGACAAAAATGCTGGAGAAACTCAGCGGGTAAGGCAGCATCTATGGGTCAAAAATGCTGGAGAAACTCAGCAGGTGAGGCAGCATCTATGGGTCAAAAATGCTGGAGAAACTCAACGGGTGAGGCAGCATCTATGGGACAAAAATGCTGGAGAAACTCAGCGGGTGAGGCAGCATCTACAGGACAAAAATGCTGGAGAAACCCTTCTTTGGTTCATAACCCTTCCTTTGTTCTGTTTAATTACTCACCTCTAGGATTACTATGTCATAATCACTGAAGGAACAGTAGCGTTTTGACCAGGAAGCATCATTCCTTATCACCTCATTAATAACATATTCAAAGTCAAGTGTCAGTTGCTCTACAGTCAGGTACTTGCCCTAGAAACAGACAAAATATAGGACAATCACTTGCAGGCACATGATTTCAGTGCAACATCTCATGCAATAAATAGTTTCCATAAATAAATCTACATCCACAGAACAGCCGTGACTGCACTGAACATGGGACACACATAAATCCTTCGTAGAATGGCACAGGGAAATACAACCTGTAAGAGTTCCCATCTTTTGGATGAGACATTAAACTGAGGATCTGTATGCATTATATCTTGATTCTATCTGTGCTTCAGTGTGTGAAACATACCAGCTGGTTAATCTACAGTAGAAACAGTTGCAGATGGGGCCTCTGTTGAATGTCTGGAAATACAATTTGCCAGAAGTCCCAGGTTGCTCCTAAGGAGTCACCTGATGTCTGATTTCCTTTCAGTGCGTTGCTATGCATTAGTCGGAACTGGACCATCTGGCCTTCTCTCCCACTGCTCTACTCTATCCTGATCTGATGGCTTTACAGCAACATGCAAGGCAAATTAGGTCACCCACATGACTAAAATGTTGAGTGCAGATAAGTGGTTTGGATTTTTTTGTTCATTTTACTCAATCTGAATGTTTTCATTAATTTAATTAATTCTCCATTATGATTTTAAATACATTTATTCTTTCAATTAAATAAATCCGTTTGAACTGTTGTAAAATGTCTCTGTTCATCTTAAGCATTTAAATAGATTTTAAAAGCCAGCTATGTTAGACCTACAAGAATCTATCCTTCAGAACACAGAACTCACTTCTATCTGGAGATGTCGAGGTTAAAAGAATGGATTTGCGAGAAAGGAATGTAGATCACAAAATGCTGGAGTAACTCAGCGGGACAGGCAGCATCTCTGGAGAGAAGGAATGGGTGAATTTTCGGGTCAAGACCCTTCTTCAGAATACAAGGTACTGATACAGATGAAGCTGTGTCTATCTTTGGTAGAAACCAGCATCTCTAGTTCCTTTCTGCACAATAAACTTGGGCTAGTTTCACACTTCCATATTTCAACCACCACCACTATGTTAAAAGCATTGTTTAGCACAGCAGTCTGCTACAGTCATGTCAATTAATCCTCATGGATTCTGATGACTCGGTCGGGTTACTCAATAGGGAGCTTTATCCTTGAATGTTGGAAAGAATTATGATGCACACTGTCTACAAGTCATGTTTAAGGCCATGAGCCAGATTTTAACTTAAGGTGAGTCAAAGGTTATGAAGAGCATGTACGATTTGATGCGCATTAGAAACAAGGTACATCAGATGCTGGTTTACAAAGAACAAGATACTAAATGCTGAAGCAACTCAGTGGGTCAGGCAGCATCTCTGGAGAACATGGGCATGTGGTTTCAGGCCGGGAGTCTGAAGAAGGGACCCAACCCGAAACATCATCTTTCGATGTTCTTCAGAGATGCTGCCTGACCTGCTGAGTTACTCCAGCATTTTGTGCCTTTTTAAAAAATACCACAGTAGGTTCTCAAGGCCATTAGGATCACAGTCTGTCATTTATATAATAGTTTGGATTGGGTAAGTTACCTGAAACAAGGCATTTTCTTTAAAAGGCTTCAGATTCTTTCCTCTCAAGTCAGTCACTACAAAGGGCAATGAGATCTTATCATCATATCCTGTGAGAAACAAAAACCACTTTTAGTCTCCCACATACAAGGTACAGTTTTGTATAAGAGATGATGTTACTGAATCAGGTGGTCTAAAATAATGATTCTAAGATGTAGCCAGAGTTAAATTTGAAAGAAGGAATGCAATAAACTTGGGCTTGTTACACACTTCCATATTGCAAACAACACCCCAACCTCCCATGATGTTAAAAGCATTGTTCAACACAGCACCTCAAGGCTCCTGGTGATAACCAAGGCACCCCGCTAAGGCCTACAGGATGCCAACCATTTCAATTCCCATTCCCGCACTGACCATTCTGTCCTGTTGAGAGTGAGACCACACACAAATTGGAGGAACAACGCCTCATATTTTGGTGGGGTAGCTTACCACCTAGTAGTATGAGCATTGAATTCTCTCACTTTAAGTAGCTTCCACTTACGCTCCCTTCATCTCTTTTCATTTTATCAGTTCCACAGTTCTCCACATTGTTTCCCTTTTGAGATCACGCCGTCCCTTAACAGCAATGGGCCTACCAGGGCACCATCCCGCCTGAAGTCATTGTGGCCAGCCTAGTTGGTCCTGATATTTTCTTGTCTGCAGCTCTGCAGTGAGGAACAGTAGCGACTCCTCAAATAAAGCAACTGAATCATCCTACCACTACTAGAGAGCAGTCCTGATTTACTATCTACCTCATTGGAGGCCCTCAAACTGTCTTTGATCGGACTTTACTGGCTTGCACTAAACGGAATTCACGTTATTCCCTTTATCATGTATCTGTACACTGTGAATGGCTCGATTGTAATCATGTGTTGTCTTTCTGCTGACTGGTTAGCACACAACTAAAGCTTTTCACTGTACCTCGGTATACGTAAAACAATAAACAAAACTAAGCCACGATAGATTTCACAAGACTACTTACCTTCATCATCTACCATCATGCCAGTGGGTTCCAAAACATAGTGCAGCTTTATGTAATTCACATAACCTGGGTCTATTTGTGCAGTTTCCTGGTGCTGGGTGCTACAATCATCCGTTGTGCTCCAGTCACTCTGCACAAAACAACTTGTCCCTTCAGTACTTGCTTGAGCATCAGATGATGCACCATTGTCTAGGGTGGGCTTCCCATGGGTGGTACAAGTGCACCCCAAAACAACGGAATGTGATTCCTTGGTACTTAAGGCATAACTACAAGTATCTGCAACACAACTAGAACACTGGTTCGGTAATTTGGATTCACCGGAGGCGGAAGGAAGGTTTTCCGAAGTCTCGCTTCCTTGCAGATTAGGGATATGGAGGCAGTCTCCCGCAAGTTTCCTTTGTAGGGCATCTTCCTTGCGCAGGTCTACGCTGCCCAACGGCTCCAGGGTGCCGGTGGCAGCTCTCGCTCGTCTGAAGATGTCAGCTGCAAACTCCTTTGCTTTGCCCGCAGCAGACAGACGGTCGCAGTGGGCAGGGTTACACACTGCCAAAACGGCGTGCTTGCAGGCTTCATGTTCCCAGCTCAACGCTTCCTCCGAACAGTTTTCCGTGCGCGGGCAGTTGTCAGCATTGGCTTTGTGAGAGGCGGAGTCCAGGGTTCCTTGGCTGCATAAAGGGTGTTTTGTGCCTTCACAGTTATGAATTGACTTGGGACTGCACAATCCCGGTGAAATACAAGTCCTTGGATCCACCTCATGATCTCCTGGAGGCTCACCGTTTTCTCTGCTCTTGCCGTACAGAACTTGTTCATTTTTCCCTGTGAGTCACACAGAAAACAAAAGGTGTAAAATGGATCTGAATGGGAAGGAGTAGTTAAAGCAGTGCACATCTTCTCGATTAGTTTCAACACGTGAGCAATATTTTATGACCGGTTTGCTTTCTCTCTATCTTTCCTCTCCCACTAGGTTGCTTGCTGCAAGGAAATAGGCAAGGGCCTTCAGTCCTAACCTCAAATCTTTCGTTTCTCACCCATATCTCCTCATTCCACTGCAAGCTCACCTTATCCATGACAACACTGTTCTGTTTTTTCCAATTTCAATTCTCACATTCTTTCCAACTTCCTATTTGATCCTTACCCTCAGCTTCAAATATACTATCACCACGCTCCCAAGAGTTAGTTTAGTTTAGAGATACAGTTTGGAAAGAGGCCTTTTGGCCCATCGCTTCCGTGCCGAGCAGAGATCACCCAGTACATTAGCACTATCCTACACACTAGGAACAACTTACAAAAGCCAATTAACCTACAAACCTGCACGTCTTTTCAGTGTGGGAGGAAACCAGAGCACCCGGGAGAAAACCCACTTGGTCACAGGGAGAACATACAAACTCGGTGCAGACAGCACCCGTAATCAGGATTGAACCCAGGTCTCTGGCACTATGAGGCAGCAACTCTACCGCTGTGCTACACTGCCTGAACAAAACAATGCCATAATTTTCCTGTAAAATTATCTTGCGCCTATTCCAGCCCCATACTATCTAGGTTCCCGTATGAACAATGACCACTTGGGCCATACCTGTTGTATTTACAGATATTGCACATGCTACCAGAGAGTAGCTGGTGTTAAGTAACACTACTCCATCTTTCTTGAGCTGGAAAGCAGGCTGGAACGTGGGAAAGGGATACACCACCTGGTACTTAGTGTGAAGCATGAAGCCGTGCTGCAGGCAATAGGCATTCTGCTCACCTGTAAAACATACAACAGCAAGTGAAATGCAATCATTTAAACACTCAAAGACATATGCACACGCGCGCACACATACACACACACAAAAAAATGGTTAACATTCATACCTGTATTAAGGAAAGCCATATCTCTGCAGTCGGGACACAGCACAAATGGCGGTGTGGCAACAGTTGTGATATAAATATCTCTATCATTTTCATCGCTCATAACCATATTTATCAGCAGATCATTTACTGACCGAATGCTGTATTAAACAAAAAGATTGCATTTTAACTTTGTGGAGGGAATGTAGAATATTTATTTATTTTTTAAACACAATCTCTCAAACATCCCTCACCCATCCCCTATAAATAACAGTCCCAATGAGCAGAAGGGTGTCTCCCACATTTCTACCAGCCACAGGCATAAGGGAAATACAACACTTTTACTTGGCTGCCTCCATTGGAAAGAACTAGATAGGGGAAATATTAAAAATAAACCCACCAGAAAACCATGATGAAACTAAAAGTTAATGAATCATTCATCTCTTTTGGATGGTTTACATTCAGAAAGGGCACTGTGATAACTCCTTACTTAAAATGCAATGACAGAGAAGTGAATAAACTGATTTAGTAATGGTTAGCAAATACACTAGTTTTGTGACAGGTTTTTAACCGAAGGATTTGAGCTCACATCCATCTAAATCAGAGTGAGAGATAGACTTTTATAGCAACTTTCAGGGCATCTCAAAGGACCTTACTGCCGACACGGTACTACAAATGTCACTGCTATAATGTAGGGAAAGTGACAGCATGTTTTTATTGACATTTCAGGCCGGGACCCTTCTTTCGATTGAGTATCTATTTTCTCCAGAAATGCTGCCTGACCCGCTGAGTTACTCCAGCATTTGGACTATCGTTGGTATAAACCAGCATCTGCAGTTCCCTTTTATGACGTTATTATATGTACTTATTGTTGCATCTGTTATTATTGTGCATAGTGTGTAATCTGAGTTTCCTGAGAACGATTTATTTAATTGTACCCTGGTGTTTATGACAGTAAACTAATCTGAATCTGAATAACAACGTGGTTTGACTAAATCTGAAATAACAGAGCAGCCCACTCACTTCAAGAGTAATTAGGAATGAACAATAAACGCCAACCTTGCCAGCAACATCCAAATCTTGTTCCAAGTTTACTCACTTGAATCCAAACACAATAAGCTTTGAGGGATCACTTGGCCATTCACACACAGTTAGATACAGGTCACTGTACACTTCCTGATCTTTGAAAAGAAGCACTTGCCTAACCTAAAATTCAATAAAGCAAAAAGAGTGAAATCAATCTTTAGTCGTCTTCCGCAGAGTAATTCAACGCACGTTTTTCTAAAAAAAAACCTAAAAAGTAAGTATATAATTAAGCACAGCTAATATGTCCAAATGTGTGACTGTGAGCAAATTGGAAATCACTCCCAGCTCGAGGATAACAAGTTTGTCCCTGCTTCCAGTATGGGATGTGTTAAATTGGTACTGTACAGATAATTAATGTGCCATTGACAGCGAGTGACAGATGTACCACAATTGCATGCATGCAGGCATCTACACACACATTAAATCTATTACACTAATTTCACAATAGCAACAAAGCATGGTGTCTGCTCTGGCTGGCTCAACCTCTAGTGCTCCCAGTGCTGATAAGTGGTGCAAACAGGCTAATTGGCTGGCCTCCGCCATTGCGTATTGCACAGAGATTCACAAGCAGAATGTCACTTTGCTTTGCGACCTCTATCTCCGATACCCGTTACCTTCCAATTCTGATTTGTTGATCCCAAGTTTAGTCGCTCTATCATGTATATCTGATGTACAGAAGGATCTTGGGGTACAAGTCCATAACTCTGTGAAAGTGGCAACACAAGTGGATAGGTTGGTAAAAAAGGTGTAGGGCATGCCTGCCTTCATCGGTCATAGCATCAGAGTATAGAAGTGAGGAACTCATGTTGCAGCTTTATAAAACTTTGGTTAACCACATTCAGAGTATTTCAAGCTGTTTCGCTTGCCACATGGAAAGAAGGAGGCTTTGGAGAGGGTGCAGAAGAGGTTCATCGGAACGTTGCCTGAATTGCACCGCTACCTTTCTGTTCTTTCTTACATGGCTTGTTGATAAAACCTGCCTATTTGATTATCTGTTCTCATGTCATCTTGTGTGACTTCTCAATCTATATATTACTAAAACTCTGTTCTTGACCGGTTTTGGCGATCTGTGCTGCGATTTCCGAGAGAACGCCGCCACCTACGGCCGTCATTTTTGGCCACCTCGCTCAGAGCCCCCCTCCGCTGCATGTGTGCTGAGGATTTTTCCCGTCGATGAAATATGACGGAGATATTAATGATTTTACAAAATTCCCCATTCTCTCTGCTGCCCCTGCTGGTGTGATGGGGGAGGGACTATAAAACCAGGAAGTGGTGTGCCTCAATCAGTCTCTGCAACATGGAGGTCTGAGCTCTGAATGACTGAACAAATGTCTACACAGATGTGAGTAAGTACCCTTAATTTGGTTTGAAAATGAAAATATGGTTATGGTTAGTTTGAGGGAAAAAAGCACTGCCTGCAAATGGTTGTTTGGGGGGTTTGGGTTCTCTCTCTCTCCCCCCCCCCTCTCTCTCTCCTCTCTCCCCCCCCCTCTCTCCTCTCTCCCCCCCCTCTCCTCTCTCCCCCCCCCTCTCCTCTCACCCCCCCACCTCTCATCTCTCCCCCCACCTCTCCTCTCACCCCTCTCCTCTCCCCCCCCCTCCTCTCTCCACTCTCCCCACCCCTCTTCCCTCCCCTCTCCTCTTTCCCCCCCTCTCCTCTTTCCCCCCCTCTCCTCTTTCCCCCCCTCTCCTCTCCTCCCCTCCACACTGCCTTCCCTCCACCCCTCCCTGCTCCCCATCTCACCCCCCTCTCTCTCTCCCTCACCCTCTCTCTCTCCTCCCCTCTCTCTGTCTCTGCCCCTTCTCTCTCTGCCCTCACTCTCTACCCCCGCCTCCCCCCCCTCTCTAGATGTGACTGCGTTGGGGGCTATGCGTCAGTAGATAGGGTGGTTATGGGGTAAAAGGAGCAAATTAATAATATTAATATAATATCAAGTGGGATAATTAGCGTGAGTGCGGGGGGGGGGGGGGGATAGTTAGTGTGTGTGACGCTGCATGCCGCCTCCCCCCCCCCCCCCACAACCGCACGTTGGGGGAACAGACCCAACGGGTCTGCACTTGGTCTAGTATATCATATAAATCTGAGAGCTTTCTCTGTTAAAAAAAATAATAGACAAATGCAAGTCATTTCTAACCCAAAAAATTGACGGAATGGATCCCAACAGGAAGAGGAAAAAAAGTAAGACCCTTTCAGGGGTCACTGAGTTTGGTTTGCTTTCTTCAAGAGTTACTCACCTTTTTCAACTTGTCATGGATGTTGAACTTCCACCAGTACAGGTAATACACATAGTAGGGTAATTCATCAAAGTCTTGCTCTGGCACATCTCTGGTGTAGGACAGTACATACCTACCACATTTTGTAAAACCAAGGAATATATGACTGTGGAAACAGGAAAAATAAATTCAAAAGAGACAGACACATTTGTATTCCTCTTTGTATTGAAATGACTCTCATGTTGTATAAATGCTTGCTGACAGGAAATGTACTTACCCAGCTAGTAAAAAATCATCATCCACTATGTTTTTCAAGGGGACACAAAGAATGGGTGGCAAATTTTGAAACATTCGATGAGAAAACTGTCCAGTTATCTGTAATTAAAAATATGAAACATGTAACATCCTACTGCAGTCATGCAAAATCAGAGCATGTGACGATGGGCATCTAATTATACAAATTTCAACTTCTGGTCTAATCATCTCCAGTCCAGGGCTCCTGTCAAACCACCAGAAATTGTTTCTTTCCATCTACCCAAATAGTTCAGACAAGAACCAAATTAAGTATGTAAGAAAGAACTGCAGATGCTGGCTTAAACTGAAGGTAGACACAAAATGCAGGAGTAATTCTGCAGGACAGGCACAGATGTTTGACTAAGAGTTTGCCTAGTCTACGCCAGGCTACACTGGTGCAGAGGAGGCCACATTCAGAGCACTAAATACAATGGAAGAGATCGGAGGTGCATGCAAATGGATTCTACATCAGCGAGACCAAGCGTAGACTAGGCGACAGCTTTACCAGACACTTGCGCTCTTTTATCAGATCTGGTTAATTCTAAATCAAATGGGACACATTGTTATCCGAAATTGATTATTTCAATGTTGAAACACGGCATCACATGGAAGGAGTGTTGAGGTTAAAAGTGCTGGTATAACTCAGCAGGTCAGGCAGCACCTCTGGAGAACATGGATACGGGACATTTTTGGTCGGCACCCCTCTATAAGTGCCTGTATTATAAAAAAAGGGAAGATGTAAACAGACAGCTGTATGGAATGGAGAATGGTGTTGATTGGGGAAAATAGATCAGCAACGATCAAATAGTAGAGCAGACTTGAGAATAAAAAAACGCAAAGTGCTGGAGGAACTCAGCAAGTCACGCAGCATCCCTGGAGAACTTGAGTAAATGATGTTTTGGGTCGAGCCCTTCTGCAGACTAAGGTATGAACAAACCTGTTCATGTTCAGTCCCCAAGAACAAGGCCACTCTAACAAATCAGTGCTCTTGTGGGGAACACTAATTAGGGTATCAGTGTATGCACCCACCCACAAGTTCACATTTCAGTCTCAATCATTAAGACACACCACAAATGTCAATTTTCAGCCCTAAACTAATACCTGCAAAAATAAGCTGATCAATTTCACACTAGCAGAAAACTAAATGCTGCTTTCACATTGGGCAATCCTGATAAGACAGTCACCATTTTCAGAAGAGGTGTTGGCCCCTCTTTTAATTTCAAATATCCATGTTTGTTTTTGATTTTGGGTCAGCCTCGTGACTTTTAAATGCAAGTGCATATCAAGAACACTGTTAAGAAAGTGAGAACTTTCCATTTTCAAAACTGACTGTTGCATCTCCCTACTACACAGGGCTGGTTGAAAGTAGTTCTTTGTCTGCATCTTGGGAAAGCCTGGAGGAGAGGTGAACATTTCTATAGGAATGCAACCCAGTCTTTCTGAACAATTGAGTTAGGGCGATCTAAAATTAAAAAAAAAAATCACACAATCCAATTTCGACCCAGAAACTCTAATTAGGAGGTGGGTGTATTTTTGAATATGAAGGGAATGGTCTATTGGGAGTGTTTCATTATGATGCACGTTATATGATTATATTCTGGAGGTTACTGTGGGACAAGGGTCATGTTAAATCACACACACACAGTCTGACTTTCATCCCCCTTACGCTTTATTTGGGAGGGGGCTTTCACGTTGCAAATGCAGCATTTAGTGTTACCAGCCCGGTGTACCGCCGCTTCCAGTACCTTTAGCCGGTATAAGCTCCTCAGCACATTGTTTTTCCTCCTCACAACCGGACCCTTACTCCGGCTCGGCGCCATTTTCTCCCTCAAACCGCCTCCTTCCGCGCAACCCAGCTTGATGCTCCGGTCCCGCCCCCGCCGGCCCGCTATTGGCTCCTACACGGCCCGCCCCCACGTGCCATTGGACAGGCCGCACGTCAATCAATGCGACAGCAAGCCTTAACGGGTTTTTGTTTTGTCCATGGAGCCGCTGTAGCGCCCCCCACCCCGGAGGACCTGGGCATTGGAGGACCTGGGCATTGGAGGACCTGGGCATTGGAGGACCTGGGCATTGGAGGACCTGGGCATTGGAGGACCTGGGCATTGGAGGACCTGGGCATTGGAGGACCTGGGCATTGGAGGACCTGGGCATTGGAGGACCTGGGCATTGGAGGACCTGGGCATTGGAGGGACCTGGGCATTGGAGGACCTGGGCATTGGAGGAACCTGGGCATTGGAGGACCTGGGCATTGGAGGACCTGGGCATTGGAGGAACCTGGGCATTGGAGGACCTGGGCATTGGAGGAACCTGAAGGGACCTGAAAACTGGAGGGACTTGAGAACTGGAGGGACTTGACAACTTGTGGACCTGGAGGGACTGAGGATTGGAGGACTGGAGAACTGAGGATTGGAGGACTGGAGAACTGAGGATTGGAGGACTGGAGAACTGAGGATTGGAGGACTGGAGAATTAAGGATTGGAGGACTGGTGAACTAAGGATTGGAGGACTGGAGAACTGAGGATTGGAGGACTGGAGTACTGAGGATTGGAGGACTGGAGAACTAAGGATTGGAGGACTGGAGAACTGAGGATTGGAGGACTGGAGTACTGAGGATTGGAGGACTGGAGAACTAAGGATTGGAGGACTGGAGAACAGAGGATTGGAGGACTGGAGAACTGAGGATTGGAGGACTGAGGATTGGAGGGACTGGAGAATTTAGGATTGGAGGACCTGGAGAACTGAGGATTGGAGGACTAGAGAACTGAGGATTGGAGGGACTGGAGAACTGAGGATTGGAGGGACTGGAGAACTGAGGATTTGAGGACTGGAGAACTGAGGATTGGAGGGACTGGAGAACTGAGGATTGGAGGACTGGAGAACTGAGGATTGCAGGACTGGAGAACTGAGGATTGGAGGACTAGAGAACAGAGGATTGGAGGACTGGAGAACTGAGGATTGGAGGACTGGAGAACTGAGGATTGGAGGACTGGAGAACTGAGGATTGGAGGATTGGAGGACTGGAGAACTGAGGATTGGAGGACTGGAGAACTGAGGATTGGAGGACTGGAGAACTGAGGATTGGAGGACTGGAGAACTAAGGATTGGAGGAACTGAAGGGAGCTGAAGATTGGAGGACCTGGAGGGAGCTGAAGATTTGAGGACCTGGAGGGAGCTGAGGATTGTAGGGACTGGAGAACTGAGGATTGGAGGGACTGGAGAACTGAGGATTGGAGGGACTGGAGAACTGAGGATTGGAGGACTGGATGAACTGCAGGAATTGAGGATTGGAGGGACCTCACTGCCAAGACTTGAGATGGGCCATTGATGACTAACAATTATCTACTCTACTTTTTCCTTGAACATCATTTCCTTTGTCCTATTTACAGACCTTACACTTCCTTATCTGTACACTGCCTTATCTATGTATGTTCAAGAAGGAACTGCAGATGCTGGAAAATCGAAGGTAGACAAAAATGCTGGAGGAACTCAGCGGGTGAGGCAGCATCTATGCTGCCTCTCCCGCTGAGTTTCTCCAGCATTTGTGTCTACCTTATCTATGTATGTACCTCACACTCCCCTGACATCAGTCTTTAAGAAGGGTCTCTACACGGAACGTCACCCATTCCTTCTCTCCAGAGATGCAGCCTATCCTTCTGAGTTACTCCAGCATTTTGTGTCTATCATCGATTTCAACCAGTATCTGCAGTTCTTTCCTCCACATGGGTCAAGTCGACTTGGAGTCAAGATTGTTTTATTGTCGTATGTCAAGTCAAGAGAGTTTATTGTCATGTGTCCCAGATAGGACAAGGACATTCTTGCTTGCTGCAGCACAACAGAGTATTGTAAGTATAAATACAGAACTGTTCAGTGTGTCTATATAGCATAGACCACATATATACACATAAATAAACAGATAAAGTGCAATAGGCTGTTATAGTTCAGAGTTTGTTTGATGGCGAGTTTAAAAGCCTGATGGCTGTGGGGAAGTAGCTATTCCTGAACCTGGATGTACCAGATTTCAGGCTCCTGTACCTTCTACCTGATGGCAGCGGAGAGATGAGTGTGTGGCCAGGATGGTGTGGGTCCTTGATCATATTGGCAGACCTTTTTGAGGCAGTGACTGTGATAGATCCCTTCAATGGTGGGGAGGTCAGAGCCGATGATGGACTGGGCAATGGTCACAACTTTCTGCATTCTTTCTGCATTCATTCCCAGATAGATCAATGAAATTCTCTGAAGTCCTATACACACAGGACAATTTGTAATTTATACCAAGCCCATTCACCTCCAAACCTCTTTGTTTTTGGAATGTGGGAGGAAACTGGACAACCCGGAGAACCCAGAGATGGGTGGAAGGGAGAGATAGATCAGCCATGATTGAATGGTGGGCCGAATGGCCTAATTCTGCTCCTATCACATGATCTTATGAAAACCCAGGTGGTCACGGGGAGAACGTACAAAGTCTGTACAGACAAGTACCCGTAGTCAGGATCAAACCCAAGTCTGGTGCTGTAAGGCAGCAACTCTACTGCTGCGCCACCGTCTAATATATAATAGACGAGACAAAAATTTTTTTAAAAACACACACGCACATATATATATATATACATATATATATAATAATAGTAATAATGGATGGGATTTATATAGCGCCTTTCTAATACTCAAGGCGCTTTACATCGCATTATTCATTCACTCCTCAGTCACACTCGGTGGTGGTAAGCTACTTCTGTAGCCACAGCTGCCCTGGGGCAGACTGACGGAAGCGTGGCTGCCAATCTGCGCCTACGGCCCCTCCGACCACCACCAATCACTCACACACATTTACACACATTCACACACAGGCAAAGGTGGGTGAAGTGTCTTGCCCAAGGACACAACGACAGTATGCACTCCAAGCGGGATTCGAACCGCACACTATACACACACGCACACATACACGTAGAAGACAAACAAACAATAATGGTACAAAAAGACAAAACCAATGCCCCCAAGTCTACATTTTTACCCAGTGAATACCTGTAACCCAGAAATAACAGCCAGAAAGTGCTGTGGAAACATATTTCATGGGAGCTTCCAAAAAGATACAATCATTAGTTCAAAAATTAAAAAAGTAGAGCACAGTGAATACATCAATTGGAAGGGTTTGCAAAGAAATACTAGGTTAATTGGGGGCTGTAAATTGTGTGTAGATGAGTGGTACAGCACGAAGATATACGAGATAAATTGGAGAGAATAAAATGGGATTACCATAAAATTTGAGTAAATGGGTGCTTGAGGTTCAGCACACACTTAATGGCCTCTTTCCATGCTACATCTCTATGTTCTCTGTGTCTAATTATGTGTGGCTGTAACTCTCTTTTCACGTGTTTTTGAAAGGCATCATTGGGTATCATGCCTTGAAGCCCCAATACAAGTGATATTCAATGTATACGCAGAGTAAAACCTTGTAAAAACAACAAGCAAGTCCTGGGTTAAACAAAAAAAAGAATTTATTTAGTTACAGTTTCAATTTACTGATAATTCAGACAAAGATATTTAATACTACAAAGAATGCCAAGGGCAGCAGTCTAGTGTAGGAGGACAGTGCATGAAAGCTGTTACCAGCTCCACAAGAAACAAAGAACTGCCACAGTGGATAATTCAGCTGGGATCTATTGACCAACACAGAGCAAGGTGAGAATTGTTGTAAGGGATGAGGACAAGAGGGGCAATGCGATCTGTGTTGGCCTGCTCCACATTTCTGTTGTTGGACAATACTGGCATTTTCTTGTTAAGTTCTTACAATGGACATTTTGTTTCTCTCACTCTGGTGAAGGGTCTCCGGAGATGCTGCCTGACCCGCTGAGTCACTCCAGCTTTTTGTGTCTATTTTTGGTATGAACCAGCGTCTGCAGTTCATTCCCACACAGTTTGTTTTCTAATGCCTTTCCTGATGTAGGCAGCATATCAACCAAGCGAAACAAAAGAAGTTTCCATTGGTGTAACAAGTTTACCATTTGGAGAACATCCCACGGCCCATCACAGTAATATGATGGAACAAAAAATGATACTTTACTGTGATCTTGGAACCGGCGATCAGAAGCTTAGACAAATAACTAATTCTAAGGAATCGTTTAAAAAAAGGGGGGGGGGGGGGTTCAGGGTAGATAATTCTACACCCGAGGCCTTGGCAACAGATGGTGGATTGGATACATTTAGAGACGGGAACGCGGGCAGAATAGAGGAACTTGGAAATTTCACGAGGTCTGTAGGACCTCGAAAACTCGAGTAAAACTACAGAAATAAAGGAAGTCATTTTAAAATTGGGGAGATTGAACTTTTTTTCGGCTTTCATCACAGTGAGGAATGTGGAGGAGTCACTGTGGTGGATGTTCATGTTAAAATGTATTTTGTGTGTTTTGTTGATGTATGATATGACTGTATGACAAATCAAATTCCTCGTATGCTGCAAAACATACTTGGCACTAAGGACTTTGGATTTTTTGCACTAATATTGAGGTTTATGGGGAGAAGGCAGGCATGGGTTATTGATTGGGGACGATCAGCCATGGCGGTGCTGGCTCGAAGGGCTGAATGGCCTCTTCCTGCACCTATTTTCTATGTTTCAGTTTATTAATTTTTTGTTTATTGCATGTTATCTATGAGTATTATGTTTATAGATCTGTTATGCTGCTGCAGGTAAGAATTACATAGTTCTGTTATTGGTACAATCCAACACTCTTCATGTGATCATGAGGACCTCATCTGATTTTGGTAATGTTTTTGTAAGGATAATATTGGACAGGATGCTGCAGTAGACCCTTCCTCTGAATAGTGAAAGGCTTGGATAGAGTCAATGTGGAGAGGATGTTTCCACTTGTGGGAGAGTCTAGGACCAGAGGTCACAGCCTCAGAATTAAAGGACGTTCCTCCAGGAACGAGATGAGGAGGAATATCTTTAGTCAGAGGGTGGTGAATCTGTGGAATCCTTCGCCACAGACAGCTGTGTAGGCCAAGTCAATGGATATTTTTAAGGCAGAGATAGATAGATTCTTGATTAGTACGGGTGTCATGGGTTAGTGCAAGAAGGCAGGAGATTGGGGTTGAGGGAGAAAGATAGATCAACTATGATTGATTGGCAGAGTAGGCTTGATGGGCCGAATGGCCTAATTCTGCTCCTATCACATATGAACATGAATTTATGAACTTATTCAAAGTGGGTGTTTTACATCTGCTCGAGAACGTCAATGCCTCTTTTGAGATCCGAGTGAAAACTCTCGACCCGGTCAGCTATCAGAAGCCCAAGATAGACACAAAAAGCTGGAGCAACTCAGCGGGACAGGCAGCATCTCTGGAGAGAAGGAATGGGTGATGTATTGGGTGGGGACCCGACTATACTTCATATCTGAAGCCCAATCCTGGGCAAGACTTGGAAGCTCACAGGACAGGATACCTTCAGTCTGAAGAAGGGTTGCCTATTTCCTTCGCTCCATAGATGCTGCTGCACCCGCTGAGTTTCTCCAGCACTTTTGTCTACCTTCGATTTTCCAGCATCTGCAGTTCTTTCTTAAACACAGGATACCAACACACCAGCAGCATACACCAGTACCAACAGGGAATACCAACACACCAACTCTGTGGGTGCTAAAGTCCCTCAAGGTCTCTTGCACACAGACACCAAAGCAAAGATGGATGCACATTGCCCCAGGCACTGCCATTCAGGCATTCCCACTGCAGGTGCACTTGCAGATCTGACAGGACACAACCAGGATGGAGAAGGCATCCCAGACGGCTGGGTCATCGTTGCAGACTGTCCCACCGCCCCTCTCCTCCTGCGCCTGGTCTCGGTTGATGTCCCCGATGCAGGTCCAGCTGCTGCCTCCTCCAGGCCTCGTCATGCACCACTTTGAGTGGTCCACGTGAGTGGAGAAGGCAGCGCCCTTGGGGAACAGTATTCCCTCCACGTTGTACACCGCGTACTGCCCCGAGCAGTTGGAGGGGAGAGCGCGCCGACAGTTCAGCCACGACTGCACAAACAGGTCACTCTGGAAGACGTCTGCCACCCAGTCCTTGTACAGATCTGCAGAACAAGAAGAGATAGAGTCAGAGAGTGATACAGCGTGGAAACAGGCCCAACTTGCCCACACCGGCCAACATGTCCCAGCTGCACTAGTCCCACCTGCCTGCGCTTGGTCCATATCCCTCCAAACCTGTCCTATCCATGTACCTGTCTAACTATTTCTTAATTAGCTTACACAGTCCCTAGAGCCTGCTCTGCTAATCAATAACATAGTGACTGAGCTGATCATTGCTCTCAGCTCCACATTCCTGCATGACCCCACAACCCTTATTCCCTTATTGTACTAAAAATCCATTAATCTCAGCCTTGAATATCCAAAATATCCTTAGCATTCACGATCCCAAAGATGCGCGTGCTTCTGAGAAAATACATTTCTCTTCAATTCCGTCACATCCTAAATGTGTGGGTTTGTAGGTTAATTGGCCTCTGTAAAATGTCCCTAATATGTGCAGGGAGTGGAGGAGAAAGTAAAATACTATGGAGCAGGTGTGAAGGGGTGATCGATGGTCGGCATGGCATTAGTGGGCCAAAGGGCCTCTTTCCATGCTGTTTCCATCCTAAACTAATCTGAAATAGGCAAGCTTTTTTCCTGAGGTTCTTGCTCCTTATTTCTTCATCTCCTGTCTGGAGAAATGTTCTCACAGCATCTATCTTGTCAATTATTATCCACTTCATTAAGACACCCCTCGTTCTCTGTACTGGTGAGAGTACAGGGCCAAACTGCTTCATTGTTCCTCATAGAAGCAAGTTGAGTTTAGTTTATTGTCACGTGTATCGAGGTACAGTAAAATGTTTTTGTTGTGTGCTAACCAGTCAGCGGAAAGACAAAACATGATATATGGGTGGCACAGAGGTAGAGCTACTACCATACAGCACCAGAGACCCAGGTTCAATCCTGACTGTGGGTGTTTGTCCATACGGAGTTTGTACGTTCTCCCCGTGACCTGCAAAGGGGTTTTCTCCGTGATCTTCGGTTTCCTCCCACACTCCAAAGACGTACAGGTTTGCATGTTAATTAGCTTGGTATAAATGTAAATTGTCCCTCATGTGTGTGTGTAGGATAATGTTAATGTGCGGGGATCAATGGTCGGTGCGGACTTGGTGGGCCGAATGGCCAGCTTCCACACTATCTCTAAACTAAACTAAATTACAATCGTTGTAGAAACATAGAAACATAGAAAATAGGTGCAGGAGTAGGCCATTCGGCCCTTCGAGCCTGTACCGCCATTCAATATGATCATGGCTGATCATCCAACTCAGTATCCTGTACCTGCCTTCTCTCCGTACCCCCTGATCCCTTTAGCCACAAGGGCCACATCTAACTCCCTCTTAAATATAGCCAATGAACTGGCCTCAACTACCTTCTGTGGCAGAGAATTCCAGAGATTCACCACTCTCTGTGTGAAAAATGTTTTCCTCATCTCAGTCCTAAAAGATTTCCCCCTTATCCTTAAACTGTGACCCCTTGTTCTGGACTTCCCCAACATCGGGAACAATCTTCCTGCATCTAGCCTGTCCAACCCCTTAAGAATTTTGTAAGTTTCTATAAGATCCCCCCTCAATCTTCTAAATTCTAGCGAGTACAAACCGAGTCTATCCAGTCTTTCTTCATATGAAAGTCCTGCCATCCCAAGAATCAGTCTGGTGAACCTTCTCTGTACTCCCTCTATGGCAAGAATGTCCTTCCTCAGATTAGGAGACCAAAACTGTACGCAATACTCCAGGTGTGGTCTCACCAAGACCCTGTACAACTGCAGTAGAACCTCCCTGCTCCTATACTCAAATCCCTTTGCTATGAATGCTAACATACCATTCGCCTTCTTCACTGCCTGCTGCACCTGCATGCCTACTTTTAATGACTGGTGTACCATGACACCCAGGTCTAGTTGCATCTCCCCCTTTCCTAATCGGCCACCATTCAGATAATAGTCTACTTTCCTGTTTTTGCCACCAAAGTGGATAACCTCACATTTATCCACATTATACTGCATCTGCCATGCATTTGCCCACTCACCCAGCCTATCCAAGTCACCTTGCAGCCTCCTAGCATCCTCCACACACAGTTGTGTAGGAAAGAACTGCAGATGCTGGTTTAAATCGAAGATAGATAGACACAAAATGCTGCAGTAACTCAGCGGGACAGGCAGCATCTCTGGAGAGGAATGGGTCTTCCGATGAAGGATCCCGACCCGAAACGTCACACATTCCTTCTCTCCAGAGGTGCTGCCTCTCCCGCTGAGTTACTCCAGCTTTTTGTGTCTATCTTAAATTACAATTGATCCATCGCCACCTACGAAGTGAGCCACAAGTGACGACTGAGAGAATACTACACCTGCTCCAAAATTCTTGTGCTTTGCAAAGCTGGTGAATTGCTTCCCTGCTGCCGACGATAGGACCACCTTTCGGGCCCACGGAGGGGTTTTCTTGTGTTCACCGGCTGCTGCTCTCTGGAGATCCGGTAGATCCTTAGCAAAGGATGGAGGGATCGAATGGTCAAACACGTGAGGGCTGTTGTATAATAACTGGGTGCCTGCAAGGGAACAATGTTTGGGGGGAAGGTTACGGAACTTTACATCATCGTTTAGTCCTTCGATGAATTAAAAAAAAGGTTTTCAGTTTTAGCGATACAGCGTGGAAACAGACCATTTTGGCGCACCGACAAGGATCCCCGCACACTAACACTATCCTGCACACACTAGGGACAATTTACAATTATATCAAGCCAATCAACCTGCAAACCCGTACGTCTTTGGAGTGTGGGAGGCAAGCGAAGCTCCCGGAGAAAACCCATACAGGTCACGGGGAGAACGTAGAGACAGCACCCGTAGTCAGGATCGAACCTGGGTCTCTGGTGCTAAGGCCACTGCGCCAACATGCCTACTGTGGCAAACATCCTCTCCATATCCACTCTATCCAGGTCTTTCACTATTCGGTAAGTTTCAATGAGGTACCCCACCCCACCCCCTCGTCCTTTTAGACTCCAGTGAGTATAGGCCCAGTGCCGTCAAAAGGCGGAGATTGACAGACTCTTGACTAGTAAGGGTGTCGGGGGTTTTGGGGAGAAGGCAGGAGAATGGGTGCAGTACTGAGAGTGTGCCACACTGTCTGAGGTGCAGTATCGAGGAAGCTCCACACTATCAGAGAGGCAGTATTAAGGGAGTGCCACAGTTTATTTTAACCAAAAATAATTTATTCACCTATTTACAATATGTAAATACCAAATTATTCAAAACAAACACACCATCACAGTACAAGCCAAACAAATATTCTCAAATTACTATTTCCCCCCCTTATTAAGGACACATTCCACCCCCCGCGGTGCCCAGCGGTCCCCGGAAATCCCCCAGGGCGCCCGTGGACAGGGCGTAATCCCTCTCTAACACCACCTGGGCGCGGATGTAACCCCGGAAAAGGGGCAGGCAGCCGGCTCAGGCAGAGCCCTCCACCGCCTGGCGCCGTGACTCGCGGATGGCCAGCTTGGCCAGGCCCAGGAGCAACCCAACCTGGACATCTTCAGCCCTGCCCTCTCCCCCATGCACAGGGTGTCCAAAGATGAGGTTGGTGGGTGTGAAGTGCAGCCAGAAGGCAAGGAGCAGCCCCTTTTGGTAATGGAACAGTGGCTGCAGCCTCACGCACTCCATATACACGTGGTACACAGACTCTTCCAGCCCGCAAAAGTAGCAGGCGGCTGGTGAGTCTTGTGAACCGCGAGAGAAACAGGTTGCATGGGACCACCCCAGGTCCCCGATGTAGAGGGGCAGTGTCACACTGTTAGAGGAACAAGTTCAAGTTCAAGTTCAAGTGAGTTTATTGTCATGTGTCCCTGTATAGGACAATGAAATTCTTGCTTTGCTTCAGCACACAGAACATAGTAGGCATTTACTACAGAACAGATCAGTGTGTCCATATACCATGATATAAATATATACACACATGAATAAATAAACTGATAAAGTGCAAATAACAGAAAATGGTTATTAATAATCAGAGTTTTGTCCGAGCCAGGTTTAATAGCCTGATGGCTGTGGGGAAGTAGCTATTCCTGAACCTGGTTGTTGAACCTGAACAGCACTCCAATCAGTCCTGGGATCATTCTAGTAAACTTCAGACTCATGGGCTGTTTATAACCAAATGCTGTCTCAAGTGCTGAAGAAGTACCTTTTGAGAAAAGACCTTACCGATTTCTTGAAATTGAGAATACGGGTATGTTACACAGAGGAAGGACTGGCCATATCTCCTTCCACTGGATGGCCACTGATAACTTTCTTGAGCTGGCGGTGGAAAGTGTGGCGTACTGTGAACTAACCAGAAGCCTTGTGTCTGATCCAAAAGTACAACTCCTGGGTTTATGGGGGAAAAAAACAGACAATGATCAATAAAGAGTCACACTGAATGTAGCAATTGTTAGCAGTGATGTAGCAGTTTTCATAACCTAGGTTGCATTCCAATTATGCCCATTAGAATATCCTATGCAGTACCAGTACCAGTGCAATATCCTATTTTATACAAGGTTGCTGGCCTAACAAGCTCTTTCTTGGAAGGGGACGCAAGTTTGGAACAAGAGCGGGAGTCTTTGTCGATGCAAGGGGGCAGGGTGGTGCAGCGGTAGAGTTACTGCCTTACAGCGCCAGAGACCCAGGTTCCATCCTGACTACGGGTGCTGTCTGTACGGAGTTTGTATGTTCTCTCCGTGACCCGTGTGGGTTTTCTCCGGGATCTCCGGTTTCCTCCCACACTCCAAAGACGTGCGGGTTTGTAGATTAAATGTTTAAGAAGGAACTGCAGATGCTGGAAAATCGAAGATAAGACAAAAATGCTGGAGAAACTCAGCGGGTGAGGCAGCATCTATGGAGCGAAGGAAATAGGCAACGTTTCGGGTCAAAACCGTACTTTAGAAGTCCGAAGAAGGGTTTTGACCTGAAACGTTGCCTACTTCTTCAGACTTCTAAAGAAGGGTTTTGACCCGAAACTTTGCCTATTTCCTTTGCTCCATAGATGCTGCCTGACCCGCTGAGTTTCTCCAGCATTTTTGTCTACCTCAGGTTTGTAGATTAATTGGCTTTGGTATAAATGTAAATTGTCCCTAGTGTGTGTAGCATAGTGTTAGGTGAAATTTATTTAGCCAGAAGATTCACAGAGGTGAATCTGTGGAATTGTTTGCCACAGGAGGCTGTGGAGGCCCAGTGGATATTTTTAAGGCAGAGACAGATTTTTGTTTAGTACGGGTGTCAGAGGTTATGGGGAGAAGGCAGGAGAATGGGGTTAGGAGGGAGAGATAGATCAGCCATGATTGAATGGTGGAGTAGACTTGAGGGGCGAATGGACTAATTCTACTCCTATCACTTATGACTTATGTTTCACCTTTTGTGTGGCCACCGTCAGAGCTCGATTCGATCGGGCTCTGGTCATTGTAGAGCACAAACGCCACATTGTTACTCTGCAAAAGCAAGACAAAGGGTATCAGAATGGAAATGCCTCTTCTCGCAACTGCTTTTAATTCCACTATTTGCTGCAGACATAAATAAAATCAGAATGCTGGAAGCACACAGCAGTTCAGGCAGCATCTGCGGAGAGTGAAACACAGTGACTTTTCATCCATCTCAAAGATTGAGGCAAAAAGCTGGAGTAACTCAGCGGGTCAGACAGCATCTCTGGGGAAAAGGAATTGGTAACCTGTACATTCTCCCCGTGACCTGCGTGGGTTTTCCCCGAGATCTTCTGTTTCCTCCCACACTCCAAAGACGTACAGGTATGTAGGTTAATTGGCTTGGTGTATGTGTAAATTGTCCCTAGTGTGTGTAGGATAACGTTAATGTGCGGGGATCGCTGGTCGGCGCGGACCCGGTGGGCCGAAGGGCCTCTTTCCGTGCTGTATCTCTAAACTAAACTCCATATGCAAAAACAGCTACCTGCATGCTAACTAGCTCTTTTAAAAAACTGATCTATTCAGTTGGTTAAGAAGGAACTGCAGATGCTGGAAAATCGAAGGTAGACAAAAATGCTGGAGAAACTCAGTGGGTGCAGCAGTATCTATGGAGCGAAGGAAATAGGCAAAGTTTCTGGTCGATTAACGTTTCTGGTCGACTCGAAACGTTGCCTATTTCCTTCGCTCCATAGATGCTGCCTCACTCGCTTTGTTTCTCCAGCATTTTTGTCTACCTTCGATTCAGTTGGTGTTTCGTTGAGTTAGGCCCACGACATCTTGGGAAGGCTCAAAACCTGGTTCTGTGGTCCCAGAACAGCCCCCCTCAATACCTGCTCTCACCACCTACGCTACCAGTATCTACTCCATGTAGGAATCTGCAGGCAATTGATATTCAGACAGTATAGTCATTGCAATCAAGAACAATGTTTCCTTTACTTGTTCACAGGAGATGGAATCACAGGCATTTATTACGCAGGCCTTTTTAACCCTGTGCTGAATGGCAGGGTGGACCTTTTCAGAGAGTGAAGTGAGGATCTGGAGTTACATATACAGCAGCTCAGGTAAAAACATTAATCCGTCCTTATAAGACTTTGGTAAATTGAATCTACAACATTTCCTTTTAATATGTGTAGGAGGGATTTTTTTTGCTCCATCCCAACTCTATATTTGCCTTTACTTAGATAGGTACGGACACAAAATAAAACAGCTCATAGATCGATGGTGAATCTATCTAACAAGTTGGTTTATTAAAGGTCTTAACATTGCACACTGGGAAACTCTCTGAGAGAACCCAAAGCGTTTAGAAGATACAAAGTACCTACAGCATTTTACATTCTCGTGACACAATGTTTAGTTTAATTGAGATACAGCACAAATACAGGCCCTTCGGCCCACCGGGTCCGCGCCGAGCAACGGTCACTGTACATTAACACTATCCTACACACACTAGGGACAATTTTTACATTTACCAAGCCAATTAACCTACAAACCGGTACGTCTTTGGAGTGTGGGAGGAAACCGAAGATCTCGGAGAAAACCCACGCAGGTCACGGGGAGAACGTATAAACTCCGTACAGGCAGCACCCGTAGTCGGAATCGAACCCGGGTCTCTGGTGCTGCAAGTGCTGTAAGGCAGCAACTCTACTTATTGGCTGCAACCTTCCCTCCATTGATGAACTGTACACTGCAAGGGCCAGGAAGCGAGCGGGCAAGATCATCTCTGACCCCTCTCACCCTGGCCACAAACTCTTTGAATCACTTCCCACTGGAAGGCGACTCCGGATTGTCAAAGCTGTCACAGCCAGACATAAAAACAGTTTTTATCCACGAGTAGTTGCTCTACTCAACAGCCAAAAATCTGTAGCCTCCCTTTGATCTGGTATTTTGTTGGTTCACATGCTTGATCAATGGTGTTTTATCATTAATGTTATGTTATATTATTATTATTATTATTATTATTATTATTATTATTATTAATATTATTATTAATGTTTAGTGTTTTCTGAGTCATTCGTGACTGTCACTGTATGTCATGTTGTTACTTGTGGGCGGAGCACCAAGGCAAATTCCTTGTATGTGAATACTTGGCCAATAAACTTACTTACTTACTGCTGCGTCAGCGTGCAAACCTTAGTTACTTGTGGATCATCATTAATCAATGTCTCTGCAAACTTTCATCTTTATCTTTCCCAAGACTTATCTTTAATCTTATGTTTCCTGTTATGTTCTCTCCCATATCTAACAAATGGACAAAAGACCCTGTTCCTGGATATTTTATTACACCCTGCCTGGTTTACTACGACCGCCAATGTTATTCTATCTAAGCTAGCTGTGCCAAGATCCAAGCATGAAGAGCCATGCACTTCATTTACCTGAGATTGTCCGTAGAGTTGCTGCAATGTTGCTCCCACTGCCCCTTGAGTGCTGTTCACTGTGTATCTCCCAGTTCTCCAGCCAGACGTCCCATGGTCCATGTACTTGTAGTTTATACCAGAGCCGTCAACATCTTTGGGCAACTTGTAAACTATGAACCTGAACGTGGAGAAGGGGTGGGAAGTATTAACAGCAAAGGCAGTTAATGATGTATTCAAGAGGGATTCCATCAAATCTACTCTGCCATTCAATCATGGCCGATCTATCACACATCACATTATTTATGTATTCAAGAGAGAGTTCGATATAGCTCTTGGGGCTAATGGAATCAAAGGATATGGGGAGAAGGCAGGAACAGGGTACTGATTCTGAATGATCAGCCATGATCATATTGAATGGTTCAAAGGGCCGAATGATCTACTCCTGCACCTATTTTCTATGTTTCTATGTTTCTATGAGTAAAGGGAAGTTCTCTTTACAACCCACGACACTGTGTAAAGAACCTACCCCGCACATCTCCATTAAACCTGATAGCTAAACCCTCTGCTGTTGGATATTTCCATCCTGGGAAGTAATTTGAGATTATTCCCTTTGTGGCTATTCTCGTAAATAACCGTCTCTTGAATAATCTCAAATAATAATTCTCTTACATAATCTTGGCAGGTACTATCCACCTACATACATGGGGCTTCAATCTAATATTTCCCCTTTTCAGAGGGCATGGTCCACACCTATTTAACTTTGGGCTCCTCTCCAGAAAATTGGACGGTTGATCCAGAGTTAAAAACAGAGATAAAATGCTGGAGACATGTAGCCCTGATCTTGGGAAAGAGATTCAGTTAATGCTTCAGGTCAAGGCACACTAAAAATTACCAGGAAAGACAGAAAAAAGTCAGCTGGTAGCAGAAAAAACACCTCTGATAGGATGAATCTTGTCAAAATCTCAGAGTAATTGTTGAGACCATGCAACAAACAAACTGTGCTAAATAATTTTAAAAAGGAACTATGACACAGCAGGTAGACTTGCTGCTTCACAGTTATAGTAACTCAGGTCCAATCTTGATCTCTGGTGCTGTTTGTGTGGAGTTTGCAAGTTCTATCATGTGCTGTGCGTGGGTGTCCTTTGGTTTCCTCCCACATACCAAAAATGTGCAGCATGTCATCAAATTGCTCCTCCATCTCTGGAGTAAAAGGATGGGTGACGTTTCGGGTTCGGGACCCTTCTTCAGATCTCCTGTGGATTGTGGGTTGAGATCGTGGGGACGTGTGTAATGCAAGCAAGGTTCAATTAGGAAGCCGCCAAACTCCTCGCAGATCACGAGTATCAGAGATCCAGTAAGGGAACAGGAAGAGAGGATTCATCTCCCCCTTCCGCTGTTAGACCCCACTTTCACTATGAGAGTTGAGGCACGAGGAAATGCAGATGCTAGAATCATGAGAAAAAAACACAACATGCTGGAAGAACTCAGCGGATCAGGCAGCATCTGTGGAGGAAATGGACAGACGAAGATACTCAGACTGATGAAGGGTCCCAACCAGAAATGTTGCCCACCCTATTTATTCCACAGCATTCCAATGACCACAGAGATATACAGGGAATATCAGGATTCCCGGAACCTCCTTACAAATACACAGCTTTTCAGGGGCATAAGAATGGCATGTTGCATTGCTAGTAGAACTGCAGCCTCACAGTCCACGGTTCTAGATTCAATTCTGCCTTTGTGTAGATGATAAACAGAATCTGGGTGGATGTTGATGGGAATGCCAACCCAGTGTTTAGTTGAACAGCTTCCAGGTTTGAAAGGCCTATGGCCCAGCTTACCAATCGACCGGCTGCCCATTATCATCCTGGCACGAAATGTCAGCGGTCACCCTTGACGCCAAACAGGCAACGATCAGAGAAGGCAACCCGTACCAATGGTTAGAAATGGTCATCTGCAAAACAGTGCAAACAAGGTTAATTCCCGGGATGGCGGGACTGTCATATGCTGAGAGAATGGAGCAGCTGGGCTTGTACACTCTGGAGTTTAGAAGGATGAGAGGGTATCTAATTGAAAGGGGATCTCATTGAAACATACAAGATTGTTAAGGGCTTGGACACGCTAGAGGCAGGAAACATGTTCCCGATGTTGGGGGAGTCCAGAACCAGGGGCCACACAGTTTAAGAATAAGGAGTAACCCATTTAGAATGGAGACGAGGAAACACTTTTTCTCACAGAGAGTGGTGAGTCTGTGGAATTCTCTGCCTCAGAGTGAGCTAGATAGGGCTCTTAAAGATAGCGGAGTCAGGGGATATGGGGAGAAGGCAGGAACGGGGTACTGATTGGGGATGATCAGCCATGATCACATTGAATGGTGGTGCTGGCTCGAAGGGCCGAATGGCCTACTCCTGCACCTTTTGTCTATTGACTTGTTAAAACCATCCTCCTCCAGCAGTTGTACCCTCATCCTTGTTTTCAAACACAGTCACAAACCCCCCCATTCGTCTCAAGAGCCAAGACTGTTCAATTGTGATTATGCACCAACGATTAAACAATGAAATTCTTTGGTGAACACAAAATGCTGGAGTAACTCAGCGGGACAGGCAGCATCTCTGGAGAGAAGGAATGGGTGATGTTTCGGGTCAAGACCCTTCATAGAAATGTTCTTGTTTAAGAAGGAACTGCGGATGCTGGAAAATCGATGGTAGACAAAAATGCTGGAGAAACTCAGCGGGTGAGGCAGCATCTATGGAGCGAAGGAAATAGGCAATGTTTTGGGCTGAATGGCCTAGTCCTGCACCTATTATCTATTGTCTATCACCCTATAATCACCATTCCCAATACAATCAGTATAACAAATATCCCACTCAAAATCACCTATCCTCATCCCAATATCCTTTAAAAAAAGTGTTTTTGTACATCTTTTTTAACTGAATTATGTTAAATTCCCATTTAAAGAAAATGTAGTTGTTAGCACCACAAATGTCCTGTGTACCATGGTGAACTTCAAGGAAGCACAGCAAACACTGCCAAGGTGTATTTAATGGGGGGCCCCCGGTGGGGGTCCCTCTACGCAGGGATTCTCCCCCTCTACATTGGGGACCTGGGGTGGAGGGTACTGCATCGAGGAGTTCCCTGCAACCTGTTTCTCTCGCGGTTCACAGACTCGCCAGCCGCCTGCCACTGTTGCGGGCTGGGAGAGTCTGTGTACCACGTGTACATGGAGTGTGTGAGGCTGCAGCCACTGTTTCAATACCTAAAGGGGCTGCTCCTTGCCTTCTGGCTGCATTTTTCACCCACCATCCTCATCTTTGGACACCCTGTGCGTAGGGGAGAGGGTAGGGCTGAAGATGTCCTGGTTGGGTTGCTCCTGGGCCTGGCCAAGCTGGCCATCCGTGAGTCAAGGCACCAGACGTTGGAGGGCTCTACCCGAGCCGGCTGCCTGCCCCTTTTCCGGGGATACGTCCGTGCCCGGGTGCGGATGGAAAGGGAATACGCCCTGTCTGCGGGCACCCTGAGGGAGTTCCGGGACCGCTGGGCTCCGCAGGGTGTTGAATGTATCCTCAATAAGGATTGTATCATAGTTGTATAGTAGTTTATTACATGTTTGTATTGTATTATGGTGGTGGGTTCTGGCATGTTTTATTGTAGTGTAATATTATTTTTTAATAATTGAATAAATTTATTTTTTTTTAAAAGAAAAAAAAAAAAGAAAAAAAAAGGTGTATTTAAAAAGACAAATAGAAACTGGGCCCCTGGTGTGATGAAAGACAGTGTTGAAAATAGGGCCATGGTGTGTATAAAAAGAGTGCGGGAACAGGGCCCAGTAGGTTTTAACTGAGGTTTGGAAATGGGACCCTGTTGAAATTCATGTTGAGCAAGATGGAAACTGAAGCAACAACATTGAATACATTTTGAACGTACTCACGTGCAGAAATATCACACTTCCTGCTATTCCGCAACAAAATACAAACCGTAGATCGACGCAAAAAGCCGGAGTAACTCAGCGGGACAGGCAGCATCTCTGGGGAGAAGGAACTGGTGCCATTTCGGGTCGAGTCTGAAGAAGGGTCTCAACCCGAAATGTCGCCTATTGCCAGCTCAATACCCTACTTAACTCTGCACCTTGGTGATTGCCAGTCACCCCCTCCCCCCCCCCAGATACTCCTTCCCCCAGTGACTGATCTCCCACCCCCCCCCCCCCCCCCCGAAATTTGCACTACTGCTACTGTATATACATATATATATTTTACTGTTCCATTATTCTGTGTTCACACTTCTGGGTGAGATGTTAACTGCATTTCGTTGTCTCTGTACTATCTGCAGAGAAGCTGCATGTCCCGCTGACTTACTCCGGCATTTTGTGTCTATCTTCAGTTTAAACAAGCATCTACAGAACTTTCCTTCCTAAACAAAATCCAAACCATTGTTTGGCATGATCAAGTATCCTGCCACCTTTCCATATTACCACAGTGACTGAACTTCAGTAGATTTCATTTGCTGTAAAGCGTTTTGGGAAGTCTGAAAATTTGCTATAGAAATGCAATTCTTGTCACCATGCAAGCACCACAACTTTATTATTGTGGTGTGTTACATCATGAGAATAATCCCCACCACTCTTCAACTGGACACTAAAATGATAGGAGTGAGATCGACCGATTGACCAAATGGAGCCAGCACAATAACCTGGCTCTCAACACCAGCAAAACCAAGGAACTGATTGTGGACTTTGGAAGGGGTAGGATGTGGACCCTCAGTCCCGTTTTTATCAACGGGTCAATGGTGGAAAGGGTCAAGAACTTCAAATTCCTGGGCGTGCATATTTCCGAAGATCTCTCCCGGTCCCAGCAATTATAAAGAAAGCACATCAGCGCCTCTACTTCCTGAGAAGTTTACGGAGAGTCGGTATGTCGAGGAGGACTCTCTCGAACTTCTACAGGTGCACAGTCGAGGGCATGCTGACCGGTTGCATCGTGGCTTGGTTCGGCAACTTGAGCGTCCAGGAGCGGAAAAGGCTGCAAAAAGTTGTAAACACTGCCCAGTCCATCATCGGTTCTGACCTCCCTACCATCGAAGGAATCTATTGCAGTCGCTGCCTCAAAAACGCTGCTAACATCATCAAGGACCCACACCATCCTGGCCACACACTCATCTCTCCGCTGCCTTCAGGTAGAAGGTACAGGAGTCTGAAATCTGCAACATCCAGGTTCAGGAATAGCTGCTTCCCCACAGCCATCAGACTATTAAACACAACTTGAAACAAACTCTGAACTATAACAGCACTTTATCTGTTTATTTATGTGTGTGTATATATATATATTCTATGGTATATGGACACACTGATCTGATCTGTATTTATGCCTACAATATTCTGTTGTGCTGCAGCAAGCAAGAATTTCATTGTCCTATCTGGGACACATGACAATAAACTCTCTTGACTTGACTTGACTGGAAGGTGAAACACAGAAACACAGAAATAGAAACAGGAACTCAGCACCCAACTCTACCGCACTGAAGATAGAAGATAAAAGTAACTCAGCGGGACAGGCATAGTCTCTGGAGAGAAGGAATGGGTAACATTTCGGGAGTCGAGACCCTTCGTCACCCATTCCTTCTCTCCAGAGATGCTGCATGTCTCGCTGAGTTACTCCAGCACTTTGTGACTATCTCTGGAGAAAATGCATCGGCGACGTTTCGGACCGACACCCTTCTTCATTCTCCCTGTATTATTGTTTACAAAGTTATGGTCAAAGTTGTGATTTAAATCTGAAACCTACCTTTTTTTCCCCGTCTGATCCACTTATGTGTGAGTACACAGTCGCTCTATCGTGGCTGGATAAATCGAGTTTTTTTTATGTATGGAATATATATTTATAAACGGAGCACTGAAAGGCAAAGGCTTGCTGGGTGAATGCAAGAAGCCAGAGAGATACAAGGTTTTACTTCCTGTTTTTTTCCACAACCACTGTCTTTGCATAACACGTGTGCCGTATGCAGAGCTGGAGGGCAGGGCTTGAGGCGAGTTATTAGTCAGCAACAAAGATCTTTGGTCAGCAGACCGTGGACAAAACACACACGCACGCACGGACACACACACACAGCAGTTAACAGCAAAGATCCTGTAGCAAGCCATAGGATCTTTGGTTTAACAGGCAGGCAGGGGCTGGAGACTCGGCTCATGTCCCTGAGATGAGAAACAGAACTCGGGTTTCAGGATGAAGACAATTCGACAGAACTGGGAAGCAGACTAAAGCATCGGAGGGGGTGGGGGAGAGGGAAGAGAAGGGGAAAGAGGGGAGGGGGATGGGAAGAGGGGGGGGGGAGAGGAAATAAAGAGAGAAGGGGAGGGGGATGGGAAGGAGGGAAGAGGGGATAGAAGGGGAGGGGGATGGGAAGAGTGGGGGGAGAGGGAAGAGAAGGGGAGGGGGATGGGAAGAGGGAATAGAAGGAGAGGGAAGAGTGGGGGGGGAGAGGGGGATGGGAAGGGGGAAGGGAAGAGGGAATAGAAGGGGAGGGGGATGGGAAGAGGGGGGAGGGGATAGAAGGGAAAGAGGGAGGGGGGAAGAGGGAATAGAAGGGGAGGGAAGAGTGGGGGGGGGGGATGGGAAGGGGGGCAGAGGGAATAGAAGGGGAGGGGAGAGGGAAGAGTGGGGGGGGGGGGAGGGGAGAGAGAAGGGGAGGGGGATGGGAAGGGGGAGAGGGAATAGAAGGGGAGGGGGAAGAGTGGGGTAGGGGGACACTTGCAGATTAAAGTCTGAAGAAGGGTCTAAACCCGAAACGTCACCCATTCCTTCTCTCCAGATATGCTGCCTGTCCCGCTGAGTTACTCCAGCATTTTGTGTCTTATCTCACAGGCTGTAACCCCAACAACCACGAGGCACTCTGTCAAACAAGGTTATCCGATCAGTGACTGAATGGAAGCTGAATTAGGGCAACATAGATAGACACGAAATGCTGGAGTAACTCAGTGGGTCAGGCAGCATTTCTGGAGAACATGGGATAGTTGACGTTTCAGGTCGGGACCCCTCTTCAGACCAATAGCGAAGTTTGTAATAGTGACCACAGTGTATTGTGCCCCAGTATTTAATTGAAAAAAAATTCTGAAATTTCTGTCTGTTTAATGTTGTCTGTTGAGGTTGGAATTTGAGTGATGTTGTGTCTGGTATGTCACATGTACCGATGTACAGTGAAAATTCATTTTTTGTACAGTTCAGCACGTATCACTGTACATAAGCACTTTGAGACTTATTAGATAAGCACCTCAGATGCAGCACAAGTGTATACAGTAGCAGTAGCACACAGACACAATATGGAGACTCGCCAGCTTGGTGCCACATTTATGCCCCAGTTTATAAATGGGGGACTGTTCCTGAAATCCAAGGATGTTTGCAATATCTCTGACCAGTTGGCCAGAAATTGCAGAACTGAAACCAACTGAAGAAATGCTGACATACATTTTTCAATATTTTTCTGGGAAATTATGGAGCAGGAAGCTGACAAATCATCAGATTGTACGACTTGTGATCCTCAGTAAAATTAAAACAGTAATGGAAATAGCAAGGTTGTTCCTCCCAACTTGAACTTCGGGGGGTAGGATAACAGGGTTATGAAAGTTGAGGTGTGGGCGCAAACTGTGAAGCAACTTGACCTTTGGTTAGGGTTTCTGAGGAACCACACTGTTTCCTCCTTCAGATCTGGCAATCCCACTGAAAAACCCCTTCTCAGCAATCCCCATCCACTGTGGCAGCTCACAGTATTGGTGGAATAATGTTGGGAACAGGAGATGAAATGTCAACCTTCCCCCATTCGCATGCCATGGGACGACAGATGGCACTAAGTGTTCGGCTGGCAACCGGAAGGTAGCCGGTTCGAATCCCGCTTGGAGTGCATACTGTCGTTGTGTCCTTGGGCAAGACACTTCACCCACCTTTGCCTGTGTGTGAATGTGTGTGAATGCGTGTGAGTGATTGGTGGTGGCCGGAGGGGCCGTAGGCGCAGATTGGCAGCCACGCTTCCGCCAGTCTGCCCCAGGGCAGCTGTGGCTACAGAAGTAGCTTACCACCACCGAGTGTGACTGAGGAGTGAATGAATAATGCAATGTAAAGCGCCTTGAGTATTAGAAAGGCGCTATATAAATCCCATCCATTATTATTATTATGTGTGTTGTTCTCTTTGCTTCAGAAATAAAGATCCCTTTGATTCACCACACGTGGCTTGCTTATTCGCCCACCATACCCTCTCATCCTGGGGTTGGGGACTGGACTTTTGTGCCTTTTCTGTGTGTAAGGTACTCTGTTAGTCTGTGTCCAAGATGGCTGTCAGAAGGGAGAGTGGACGCTGGCCAGCTTTAGCTGCCGCTGCTCTCTCTTCACATTGTGTTTTTTTGATTTTTTGATTTTGTGTCTTTGGAGCGATTTCTATCTTTAATTTGTGTATTGATGATGTCCTTATTATTTATTTTTCTCCGACTATATGTTTTTTTTCTCTTCTGTTTAATCTTTGTAAGGTGACCTTGAGATTTGAAAGGCGCCCGAAAATAAAATGTATTATTATTATTATTATTATTATTATTAAATTCCAGTGAAGATGACATCACACACACACACACACACACACACACACACACACACACACACACACACACACACACACACACACACACACACACACACACACACACACACACATACATAGACACACACATACATAGACACACACACACACATACATAGACACACACATACATAGACACACACACACACACATACATAGACACACACACATACATAGACACACACACATACATAGACACACACACACACACACACATACATAGACACACACACATACATAGACACAGACACACACATACATAGACACACATACATAGACACACACACATACATAGACACACACACACACATACATAGACACACACACACACACATACATAGACACACACACACACATACATAGACACACACACACACACAAATGCAAATGAACACCAAGTAGTTTCATTGTGATCTCTCAGATTTATTGAATTGACAAAGTGATTGGAAAAGCAACTGGTGGGGAGAGTTAAAAACAGCAATCAATTTAAAGAACGGAGATTAAGTTCGTTAAAGCAAAAAGCAAAATGTTGAACATCTCTTGACTACAATCCTCTGGTCTGTTAAAACTCTAATAATCTGGCAAAACCAAATGTCCAGCAAAACTGAGTGTTAATATAATATTAAACTATTTTTAATATATTATTAAAAAATTATATTATCACAATAAAATTAATATTGTTACTATTGACAGAAAACCTGCTAGGTAAGGTCCACCAAAGTCCCATGAGTTACAGCAGTTTTACAGAGAATGGCTTAGGGGGAGGGAAGTTGCATTTACATTGTGCCTTTCAATCACTCATTGCATTTGTGATTATAACGCAGGGAATGTTGTGTGGATGTAGTTGCCTGGTCTTGTGTGTAGGCAGGAACTGGTTCAAACTGAAGATAGACCCAAAAGATGCTGGTTTAAACCGAAGATAGACCCAAAAAGCCGGAGTAACTCAGCGGGACAGGCAGCATCTCTGGAGAGAAGGAATGGGTGAAGTCTCGGGTTGAGATATAGAACCATAGAAAACAGGTGCAGGAGTAGACCATTCGGTCCTTCGACCCATTCAATATGATCATGGCTGATCATCCAAAATCAGTACCCCGTTTCTGCTTTCTCCCAATATCCCTTGATTCCATTAGCCCAAAGAGCTAAATCTAACTCTCTCTTGAAAACATCCAGTGAATTGGCCTCCACTGCCTTCTGTGGCAGAGAATTCCACAGATTCACAACTCTCTGGTTCTTCGGAACCTGAAAACTGGCAAATCATCAGATTGAATGACTTGTGATCCTCAGTAAAATTAAAACAGTAATGGAAATAGCAAGGTTGTTCCTCCCAACTTGAACTTCAGGAGGTAGGATAACAGGGTTATGAAAGTTGAAGCGTGGCCACTGCTACTTGAAGGCAAACTGTGAAGCAACTTGACCTTCGGTTAGAGTTTCTGAGGAACCACACTGTTTCCTCCTCCAGATCTGGCAATCCCACTAAAACCCCTTCTCAGCAATCCCCGTCCACTGTGGCAGCTCACAGTATTGATGGAACAATGTAGGGAATAAGAGATGAAATGTCAGGTGCAAATGTTAGCAGAAGGCAATGGAAATGCAGACAATGCCATCGGATTCCTGCCTCTGGTCCTAGACTCTCCCACTGGTAGGAAATTTGAAGGGCCTGTTACCGTGAGAAACAGGCCCTTCAAACTCTTGAATACATAAATAATGTGATGTGTGATATATTGGCCATGATTGAATGGCAGAGTAGACTTGATGGAATCTCTCTTGAAAACATCCAGGGAATTGGCTTCCACTGCCTTTTGTGGCAGCGAATTCCGCAGATTCACAACTCTCTGGCTTATTCAGAACCCGAAAACGTCACCTATTCCTTTTCTCCAGAGATGCTGCCTGAACGGCAGAATCGCCCCAGCTTTTTGTGTCTATCTTTATTTGCCTGCCCTGGCCTGGGAATGGTTGTGTGGAGTTGAATGCAATGCCTCTTGAGTGGGCACGATTGTTCTTTGCTCAGGACCCAGCGGAGAGATCTGATCGGCCGGGCTGGTCCAGATTGGAGACCGGAGGAGGTTCATATCAGTTTTCTCTTTTGCTCACAAATCCAGTGTTGCTTCTTGTTACAGTTGACGTCATTCCATTTTCCTGCAATTTGAATTTCAACGCAATCTTCTCCAGCCCCGGCATTGTTGGGTTCACCTTCATTCCAGTCCCTTAGACAAGGAGAGCCCCAGAGTGGAAAATGAGCATGAAGTTAGAGTCAAAAGGCACACAGCACAGAAAACAGACCCCTTTGCCCAAACTCATTTATGCCGAGCAAAATTTAGTATACAATGGGGTGGCGCAGGGGTAAAGCCCCTGCCTTAACTGACAATAAACTGACCTTGAAACTGACCTATATTCAACTGACCTGACCTAGCTATCTTTAGACTCTCCCATTCGTATACAGTTATTTGCCTACGTACCAGTTTTAATTCATCCACAATCCACACATTGTTAACCAGTATTTTCTATTTTTATTTTTACTTCTACTATCTTGCACTATGACTATGACCAGACGCTAAACTGCATTTCGTTGTACCTATACTCGTATTTGTGCAATGACAATAAAGTTGAATTGAATTGAATTGAATTGAAACCTTGAACATGCAAACTCCACACAGACAGCACCTAAAGATTGAACCCGAGTCCCTGGCACAGTGAGGTGGAGGGTCTACCAGCTGCGCTACTATGCTGCCCAATTGATTGTATAGATGCACATTATGATGTGATCTTATTGTTTAGTTTAGAGATAGTGTGTGGCAACAGGCCCTTCGCCCCACCGAGTCCATGCCCACCAGCAATCCCCACACACTAAAGGGCCTGTCCAACTTAACGTTTTTCGGAGACTGCCGGCATCATTGACTGACGTATCAGTCGCCGGAAAATTCATGGCGTGACGCGGCGTGGTGATGTGTTGACACACGCTGTTTCCTGCTGTAGCTTTGGGAGCAACAACAGCAGCAGCAGGAGGAGATTAGCAAGAGATACGACTGATTGGCTCTAGCCCAAGTGGGAGGAGAGAAGTGAGTCAGTGCTGGGAAAACAGCTGAAAACTAAGGAATTTGGTTTGTAAATTGGTAAATCAGGCAATTTATCAGTCAATTTAAGTAAGACTGCTCTTAGGGAGCGGCAGTGAGTGAAGTGCCCTGTGAGAAAAGTGTGTCTTTGGCTCGAGAGTCCTGTGAGAAAAGTGTGAGTCTTTGGCTCGAGAGTCCTGTGAGAAAAGTGTGAGTCTTTGGCTCGAGAGTCTTCGGAGAGGAGGCTGAGGAGAAGAGACTACGCAAAACACTGCAGAGGGAGAGACGAAAGAAGGAGATGTCCGGCAAGCTGATTCAGTGTGATGCTTGCAGTATGTGGGAGGTCAAGGACACCGCTGGTGCCTCTGGCTGCTACAAATGCGAAAAGTGCATCCAGGTAGAGCTCCTGAAGGGCCGTGTTGGGGAACTGGAGAAGCAAGTGGATGACCTCCGGTTCGTCCGAGAAACGGAGTCGTTCCTCGACAAGTCCTACAGTACGATTGTTACACCTAAGGTACTGGAAGAGAGAAGGTGGGAGACAGTGAAAACGGGAGGGAAGCATGAAATGCCAACTTCCCCGGGTGTTGTACCTCTTGTGAACAGGTTCACCCACTTAGAAGCTGTCGGGACAGAAGAGGTGTTTACACTGGGCGGCGGACTGGCTTGTGATGCGAATAGGGCTGTTGAGCCAAAACCAAAAAGGCCTAAGGCAGGCAACGCCATTGTAGTAGGAGACTCCATTGTGAGAGGTACGGACAGGGGTTTCTGCGGCAACAGACGGGATGCGAGGATGGTGTGCTGCCTTCCTGGTGCCAGGATCCAGGATGTCACGGACAGAGTGCAGAAAATCCTCAAGGGCGAAGGTGAACATCCGGAAGTGGTAGTGCATGTCGGCACAAACGATGTCGGAAAGAAGGGGATGAATATTCTGCAGCGTGACTTTAGAGAGCTCGGAAAAATGCTGAAAAGCATGACCTCCAGGGTTGTTATCTCCGGTTTGCTTCCAGTTCCTCGTGCTGGCGAGAGCAGGAACAGGGAGATACGGGACCTGAACGTGTGGCTGAGGAACTGGTGCACGGGGCAGGGATTTAGATTCTTAGATCACTGGGATCGGTTTTGGGGTAAGGGGGAACTGTACAAAAGGGACGGATTGCATCTTAACAGGTGTGGGACCAGCATTCTGGCAGGCAGGTTTGCCACTGCTACACGGGTGGTTTTAAACTGAATAAGGGGGGTGGGGTGTCGAATGGGCTAGTGGAGGATGGAGTTAAAGGGAAAGGGTTTCTTAAATGTGTGAGCGTAGAGACAGAGGGGTGTAAAATGAGGGTAGAAGCAATAGGTAGCAAGGTGAAAAGTAAAAGTGGCAGGCCGGAAAATCCAGGGCAAAAATCAAAAAGGGCCACTTTTTAACAAAATTGTATAAGGGGTAAGAGTGTTGTAAAAACAAGCCTGAAGGCTTTGTGTCTCAATGCAAGGAGCATTCGTAATAAGGTGGATGAGTTGAATGTGCAGATAGCTATTAATGACTATGATATAGTTGGGATCACGGAGACATGGCTCCAGGGTGACCAAGGCTGGGAGCTGAACATCCAGGGATATTCAATATTCAGGAGGGATAGAGAGAAAGGAAAAGGAGGTGGGGTAGCGTTGCTGATTAGAGAGGAGATTAACGCAATGGAAAGGAAGGACATTAGTTTGCAGGATGTGGAATCGGTATGGGTAGAGCTGCGAAACACTAAGGGGCAGAAAACGCTGGTGGGTGTTGTGTACAGGCCACCTAACAGTAGTAGTGAAGTTGGAGATGGTATCAAACAGGAAATTAGAAATGCGTGCGACAAAGGCAAAACCGTTATAATGGGTGACTTCAATCTACATATAGATTGGGTGAATCAAATTGGCAGGGGTGCTGAGGAAGAGGATTTTTTGGAATGTATGCGGGATAGTTATCTAAATCAACATGTAGAGGAACCAACGAGAGAGCAGGCTATTTTAGACTGGGTATTGAGTAATGAGGAAGGGTTAGTTAGCAGTCTTGTTGTACGTGCCCCCTTGGGCAAGAGTGACCATAATATGGTTGAGTTCTTCATTAGGATGGAGAGTGACATTGTTAATTCAGAAACAATGGTTCTGAACTTAAAGAAAGGTAACTTTGAGGGTATGAGACGTGAATTGGCCAAGATTGACTGGCAATTAATTCTAAAAGGGTTGACGGTGGATATGCAATGGAAGACATTTAAAGACTGCATGGATGAACTACAAAAATTGTTCATCCCAGTTTGGCAAAAGAATAAATCAGGGAAGGTAGTGCATCCGTGGATAACAAGGGAAATCAGGGATAGTATCAAAGCGAAGGATGATGCGTACAAATTAGCCAGAAAAAGCAGCATACCGGAGGACTGGGAGAAATTCAGAGACCAGCAGAGGAGGACAAAGGGCTTAATTAGGAAAGGAAAAATAGATTATGAAAGAAAACTGGCAGGGAACATAAAAACTGACTGCAAAAGTTTTTATAGATATGTGAAAAGAAAGAGATTAGTTAAAACAAATGTATGTCCCTTGCAGTCAGAAACGGGTGAGTTGATCATGGGGAACAAGGATATGGCGGACCAATTGAATAACTACTTTGGTTCCGTCTTCACTAAGGAAGACATAAATAATCTGCCGGAAATAGCAGGGGACCGCGGGTCAAAGGAGTTGGAGGAATTGAGTGAAATCCAGGTTAGCCGGGAAGTGGTGTTGGGTAAATTAAATGGATTAAAGGCCGATAAATCCCCAGGGCCAGATAGGCTGCATCCCAGAGTACTTAAGGAAGTAGCTCCAGAAATAGTGGATGCATTAGTAATAATCTTTCAAAACTCTTTAGATTCTGGAGTAGTTCCTGAGGATTGGCGGGTAGCAAACGTAACCCCACTTTTTAAGAAGGGAGGGAGAGAGAAAACGGGAATTACAGACCAGTTAGTCTAACATCGGTAGTGGGGAAACTGCTAGAGTCAGTTATTAAAGATGGGATAGCAGCACATTTGGAAAGTGGTGAAATCATTGGACAAAGTCAGCATGGATTTACAAAAGGTAAATCATGTCTGACGAATCTTATAGAACTTTTTCGAGGATGTAACTAGTAGCGTGGATAGGGGAGAACCAGTGGATGTGGTGTATCTGGACTTCCAGAAGGCTTTCGACAAGGTCCCACATAAGAGATTAGTTTACAAACTTAAAGCACACGGCATTGGGGGTTCAGTATTGATGTGGATAGAGAACTGGCTGGCAAACAGGAAGCAAAGAGTAGGAGTAAACGGGTCCTTTTCACAATGGCAGGCAGTGACTAGTGGGGTACCGCAAGGCTCAGTGCTGGGACCCCAGCTATTTACAATATATATTAATGATCTGGATGAGGGAATTGAAGGCAATATCTCCAAGTTTGCGGATGACACTAAGCTGGGGGGCAGTGTTAGCTGTGAGGAGGATGCTAGGAGACTGCAAGGTGACTTGGATAGGCTGGGTGAGTGGGCAAATGTTTGGCAGATGCAGTATAATGTGGATAAATGTGAGGTTATCCATTTTGGTGGCAAAAACAGGAAAGCAGACTATTATCTAAATGGTGGCCGACTAGGAAAAGGGGAGATGCAGCGAGACCTGGGTGTCATGGTACACCAGTCATTGAAAGTGGGCATGCAGGTGCAGCAGGCAGTGAAGAAAGCGAATGGTATGTTAGCTTTCATAGCAAAAGGATTTGAGTATAGGAGCAGGGAGGTTCTACTGCAGTTGTACAGGGTCTTGGTGAGACCACACCTGGAGTATTGCGTACAGTTTTGGTCTCCAAATCTGAGGAAGGACATTATTGCCATAGAGGGAGTGCAGAGAAGGTTCACCAGACTGATTCCTGGGATGTCAGGACTGTCTTATGAAGAAAGACTGGATAGACTTGGTTTATACTCTCTAGAATTTAGGAGATTGAGAGGGGATCTTATAGAAACTTACAAAATTCTTAAGGGGTTGGACAGGCTAGATGCAGGAAGATTGCTCCCGATGTTGGGGAAGTCCAGGACAAGGGGTCACAGCTTAAGGATAAGGGGGAAATCCTTTAAAACCGAGATGAGAAGAACTTTTTTCACACAGAGAGTGGTGAATCTCTGGAACTCCCTGCCACAGAGGGTAGTCGAGGCCAGTTCATTGGCTATATTTAAGAGGGAGTTAGATGTGGCCCTTGTGGCTAAGGGGATCAGAGGGTATGGAGAGAAGGCAGGTACGGGATACTGAGTTGGATGATCAGCCATGATCATATTGAATGGCGGTGCAGGCTCGAAGGGCCGAATGGCCTACTCCTGCACCTAATTTCTATGTTTCTATGTTTCCTCAAGTTTTGCAACATTTTTGTGTCGCCGCTGGATTTTGAAATCTTTTGGTGACCCTGATATGACGCCGGCAGTCGCTGAAAACAATCGCCCAGTGGGACAGGCCCTTAACACTATCCTACACACACGAGGGAGAATTTATAAATTATATCAAGTCAATTAACCCACAAACCTGTACGTCTTTGGAGTGTGGAAGGAAGCTGGAAGCCCCGTAGAAAAACCCACGCAGGCCACGAGGAGAACGTACAAACTCCGTACAGGCAGCACCCGAAGCCAGGTCTTTGGCGCTGTAAGGCAGCAACTCTACCGCTGCGCCACCGTGCCGCCCATGATTGGATTGCATGCAAAGCAGAGCTGTTCACTGTACCTCGGTACACGTGACAATAATATACTGAAATCTGACCCTGAACCCCTCAACAAACATTGACTCGTTCCACTGTGGCATCTGCAAAGTCCTCTGCAGTAGAGTGCAAACTTGGAAAGCTAAAAGGGACTTACGTCGCTGATGTGTTCAAGGCTGTGCCATCGACCCACTGCCAATTAGTTTCAGTCCCGTTCTCACTCAGACCAATCCAAAAATATTCATGTTTAGTACTCAAGGAGATAAACGTCTGTAAAAGAATTGAAGAAAGCATCATCAGCATTAAAGTGGACACACTCACACTTACCTAAACATTTCATAAACAACTTTGCTCCCATCTGGCAAAAGGCATCGAAGTGTGAAAACGCACACATCCAGATTCAAGGGCAGTTTCTTCCCAGCTGTTATCAGGCAACTGAACCATCCTACCACAACCAGAGAGCAGAGCTGAACTACTATCCACCTCATTGGTGACCCTAGACCTATCTTTGATCGGACTTCACTGGCATTACCTTGCACTAAACGTTATTCCCTTATCATGCATCTACACACGGAGCAAAGATACTAGTGCAGAGACATACATAGAAACATAGAAAATAGGTGCAGGAGTAGGCCATTCGGCCCTTCGAGCCTGCACCGTCATTGGATATGATCATGGCTGATCATCCAACTCAGTATCCCATCCCTGCCTTCTCTCCATACCCCCTGATCCCTTTAGCCACAAGGGCCACATCTAACTCCCTCTTAAATATAGCCAATGAACTGTGGCCTCAACTACCTTCTGTGGCAGAGAATTCCACAGATTCACCACTCTCTGTGTAAAAAATGATTTTCTCATCTCGGTCCTAAAAGACTTCCCTCTTATCCTTAAACTGTGACCCCCTAGTTCTGGACTTCCCCAACATCGGGAATAATCTTCCTTCATCTGGATCTTTGGTGGGGATGGTGATTCTGACATGCGTAAAATCTGACTTGCGTAAAGGTTCACGGAAGGTTAAAGGTTGGGTGATTGCATAGTCTTTTACCCATTGTAGGGGAAGCAAGAACCAGAGGATAAAGGTTTAAGGTGAGAGGGGAAAGATTTAATTGAAACCGGAGGGGCAATATTTTCACAGATAGAATATGCTGCCAGTGGAGGTAGTTGAGGCAGGTACTATAACAACATTCAAAAGACATTTGGACAACTACATGTTTAGGAGGGAACTGCAGATGCTGGAAAATCAAAGGTAGACAAAATGCTGGAGAAACTCAGCGGGTGAGGCAGCATCTATGGAGCGAATGAAATAGGCAACGTTTCGGGTCAAGTCCCTTCTTCAGACAACTAAACGGGTAGGAAAGGTTTAGAGAGAAACACACGATAGACACAAAATGCTGGAGTAACTCAGCGGGAGAGGCAAGCAGCATCTCTGGAGAGAAGGAATGGGTGACATTTCGGGTCGAGACCCTTCTTCAGACCAGACGCGTCACCCATTCCTTCTCTCCAGAGATGCTGCTTGGCCCGCTTATTTATTCCAGTTTTTTGTCTTTATCTTGGGTTTAAACCGGCATCTGCAGTTCGTTCCTGTGCAAATCTGGTGTTTCCTTGGAGAGTTTCACAACACACAATGCTGACAGGTTCCACTTACTTGTTCATTCGGGTTATTAATGACAAGGAGATTGCCCCCGTGGAGGGAGCAGTACTGCTGGCCATTGTGCCACGAGGCTTTCGTGTTTGAGATGAAGTAGCAGCTCTCATCAAAGGCGATCCATTTAGTGGGGCATTGAAGGTTCCGACACTCTGAAAAACATGCAGTTCGGTCTAGTTCAGGGGTTCACAACCTTTTTCGTCCTGCGTACCCCTGGCAACTTTAATCTTCTCCTTTTGTGTCTATCTTTAATTTTCTTGGCCCCTCTCTGGGAGTAGAAGTGGAAGCGGACCCGGACCGCAATGGCCGTGAGCCCCAGGCCGAGCTCGGCGATCGTTTGCCTGCTTCGCTAGAATTTAGAAGATTGAGGGGGGATCTTATAGAAACTTACAAAATTCTTAAGGGGTTGGACAGGCTAGATGCAGGAAGATTGTTCCCGATGTTGAGGAAGTCCAGAACAAGGGGTCACAGTTTAAGGATAAGGGGGAAGTCTTTTAGGACCGAGGTGAGAACATTTTTTTTCACACAGAGAGTGGTGAATCTGTGGAATTCTCTGCCACAGAAAGTAGTTGAGGCCGGTTCATTGGCTATATTTAAGAGGGAGTTAGATGTGGCCCTTGTGGCTAAAGGGATAAGGGGGTATGGAGAGAAGGCAGGTACAGGATACTGAGTTGGAAGATCAGCCATTGAATGGCGGTGCATGCTCGAAGGGCCGAATGGCCTACTCCTGCACCTATTTTCTATGTTTCTATGTTTCTATGATAGTGAAAATTTGTACAATGGGGCTATATTTATATTGACCATATTTGAATAACTCACCGATTTCCGCCATTTCTCTTATTTTGATCATGATCTGGTACATTATGTCATCGAGCTTCTTTGACATGTCTGCCACCACTACACGCCATAAGGCAAAGAGATGAGGAATACATTGTTATCCCAGAGAGACACCCTTATATTTCTATGCTTCTTATTATTCTAATTACACTAACAAAATAAAATCTGAAAAGCATGAGAGGAATACATAGATAGATAGATAGTTAGATAAATACTTTATTAATTCCCTCAGGGAAATTCAGGTGTCCAGTAGCCAACACAGTAGGAACGCAAAGCAGACAATACATAAAATACGGACTATACATAAAAGCAATAAATACTTTTAAATGTATTTATAGGGTGAATGCACAAGCTTTTACCCAGGAACGGGAATCAAGAACTGTAGATTAATGATGCATGTGAACCAATCACACACAAGCCAGCATCACTAACTCTACCCCTCTATAACACTTATACTAACAAGGTTCCCAGCACTTCAGCCCGAGCAGCAAGGATGCATTGATAACCTATTGTCCTCAACGCTGCTAAGTGCTCATAAAAGATGTGTTTAAATCACACACTGACTCTGGCTTTTGTTTACAAGAACTATCAGGAACTAGCATTTATTTCGAGAGGCCTTGTATACAAAAACAGGGATGTAGTGGCCATTTGGCTTATTTTGTCAAGTCACTTTTATTTATATAGCACATTTAAAAAACAACTCTCGTTGGCCAAAGTGCTTTACATTGGTATAAGAATAGTATAACAAACAGCAGTTGTTCATAGATTAAATACAAACATCACTACATATATATAGCCCTCGCTCAGACAGAGGACGTCAAGAAAGGCTTGGGAGAAGAGATAAGTTTTAAGTCTCGACTTAAAGGAGTCGATGGAGGCGGCAGTTCTGATGGGAAGAGGGATGCTGTTCCACAGGCTAGGAGCTGCAACCACAAAGGCGCGGTCACCCCTGAGCTTGTGCCTGGACCGCAGGATTTTGTGGGTCATTAATTATGGCAAGTGTCTTTAAATTTTAGACTGCCGGTTATTATGTGAGTGGGATTTATGACGTATTCTAGAGCATGTTTGGAGCTAGGTTTCTTGCGCAGAAGCTTAGTTTTTAGTTTAGTTTTGCACTCACATGGGGAAGGTTAACTCTTTGACCATGTGACGTTTAACCGAGACACGAGGAGTTCTCTAATGCTTAAGCGATATGCTGGAGTTTGACGAAGATTAAAGTGTACGAGTCGGAGTATAAGGGTTGGATGAACCTTATTGTTTTTCTTCAACAATAAATCATCAAAAACTATTAATCAAAGGACTGCGTTTTGAAGATTTATCTGTGAAGAAGCTCTGAAAGTCTCACGGAGAGCTCACATGCGTATTACGGCATTCTCCTTAAACATGTAGTTCGACTTAGTGCCTAGAGGGAGTAATCTCTTGAACGATATAAAAAATCTGCCGCTACTAGGGATGTAATGTTGAGGCTCTATAAGGCACTGGTCAGGCCGAGGGGAGGCAGGAGAGAAGAGGGACACTAAGACCGGTAGAAATGGTTTTGAGCCAGAATTGGGCACAGGAAAGGGGGGGGGGGGGGGGAAATAACAATCTGGTCTGCAGTGGGGTGTCGGTAACATTGAGTCAGGGCATTTCTTACAGAATTGGATATTGCAAGGTATACTGGAGGGATGGAACAGATAGGATGGTTCTCACAAGGGTCAGCATGGTCACGATGGGCTGAATAGCCACCTTGTGTGTTGGAATAATTCTACAAATCCACGCTGCTGCTGCTATTGACTCAAGTATGTGGCACGGTGGCACAGCGGTAGAGTTGCTGCTTTACATTGACAGAGACCCGGGTCCGATCCTAATGTGCTCTCTGTACGGAGTTTGTACGTTCATCCCGTGACCTGCGTGGGTTTTCTCAGAGATCTTCGGTTTCCTCCCACACTCCAAAGACGTGCGGGTTTGTAGGTTAATTGGCTTGGTATAAGTGTAAGTGTGCGTAGGATAATGCTAGTGTACGGGGATCACTGGTCGGCGCGGACCAGGTGGGCCGAAGGGCCTGTTTCCCTGCTGTATCTCTAAACGAAATAAAAAATAATTTGACTCATCAATGAAAGTCATTCACCTCTGGCGCTCAGGCTCGTCATATCGTCCTCAAGATTCTGCTTTAACATCATCATCTCCGACTTGTGGGAAACTGAAACAGGAGAAATAAATCAAGCACAAGGTTAGAATTCGGAAAGTAGACTGAGGCTGGTGGCAGTGTGAGATACAGGGTGGGAAAAGGGAACTCCTTGTCTTTGTTACCCTGCCGAGGGCAATGGAGTGATCGGACTTTACTGGCTCTGTGTTGCAATGTGCGTTATTCACATTATACCCTTTATCATGTATCTGTACACTGGGGGCGGCTCGATTGTAATCGTGTGTTGTCTTTCCGCTGACTGGTTAGCACGCAACAAAAGCTTTTCACTGTACCTCGGTTTTTGTGACAATAAACTAAATAGAACTAAACTAGAGTGGAACCAAATCGCACCAAGTACCACATTTATGAAAGTTTATAGCACGTGGGAGCAAACTCAGGTGGAAGGGGTAAACCACCTCCACTTGGAGTCATGGAGTCATACAGCCACCCAACTTTTATAGTGATACAGTTTAGAGATACAGCGCGGAAACAGGCCCTTCGGCCCATCAGGTCCGCACTGACCAGCCATCCCCGTGTGCGTAGGACACTATTCCTACACACACTAGGGACATTTGACACTTATGTTGGCAGGACCTGAGGGACTGAGCTATTGGGAGAGGTTGAGCGAGCCTTGGAGCACAGGAGGATGACGGGAGATAATGCAAACAAATATCTTGCAGAGCCAGCAAGGATTACTTGAAGTTAGAGAAATTAATATTCATATCTCTGGGTTGACTGCTTTCCTGATTATTGTTTTTACACTGTCTAAACCATTTATGTTTAGGCTAGCTACTGTTGGCACATTATATTATTTTGTCTAGATATATCTTGCAGTATTATTTTGGACACTTGGGGCTGGTCATTAGTTGCATAGAGGGGCGTATATATAAATATGGACATAGTGGACAGGGAGTGACAGACCAGGCACAGGGGTGGAGGGTGTACAGTTCTCACCAGACCAGGGAGAACAGCCAGCTACAGCTTGGATGCAGAATAAGGAAAACCTGGTACGTTCATCTCTTTGTTTGTACAACTACTTCAATACACAACCAATTAAACTGGAAATAATGACTGGAAGATCTGTTCTATTAGGTCTGAGTAAGATCACTCCTAATTACCTGTGTAGTAATGGCAATGGAAAAGAGGAGACTGGAAAAGTCGGTATTATAGAAACATAGAAAATAGGTGCAGGAGTAGGCCATTCGGCCCTTCGAGCCTGCACCGCCATTCAATATGATCATGACTGATCATCCAACTCAGTATCCTGTACCTGCCTTCTCTCCATACCCCCTGATCCCTTTAGCCACAAGGGCCACATCTAACTCCCTCTTAAATATAGCCAATGAACTGGCCTCAACTACCTTCTGTGGCAGAAAATTCCACAGATTCACCACACTCTGTGTAAAAAATGATTTTCTCATCTCGGTCCTAAAAGACTTCCCTCTTATCCTTAAACTGTGACCCCTAGTTCTGGACTTCCCCAACATCGGGAATAATCTTCCTGCATCTAGCCTGTCCAACCCCTTAAGAATTTTGTAAGTTTCTATAAGATCCCCCCTCAATCTTCTAAATTCTAGTAAGTACAAGCCGAGTCTATCCAGTCTTTCTTCATATGAAAGTCCTGCCATTCCAGGAATCAGTCTGGTGAACCTTCTCTGTACTCCCTCTATGGAAATTAGATTAGATTAGATTAGATTAGATTATTTAATGACCACACAGTCAAGCTGGTGGAATTCAGGTTCAGTACAGGATGTTACAAGGTAGGCTGATTCCCGTCAAACATAACATAAAACACAACATCTTACAATATACAGTTCATGCATGGGGAGGATATGTGCTGTTATCATAGTGTGTTCAGAATTCGGATTGCGTGTGGGTAAAAACTGTTTTTAAATCGAGATGTCTTGGCGGACAGTGAGCTGTAGCGCCTTCCTGATGGCAGCAGGTGGAAGATGTGGTGTGCTGGGTGGGAGGGATCAGAGATGATGTTCTTCACCCTTGACACAGACCATTTGCCATTACATACACTTTGGGACTGAGTTTATGTTCTTCTATTGATTCCGATTCGATGTAGTCGATGATAGTCCACTCACCATTAGTCATGGCCTGTGAGATCTCCTCCTTGACCTGTGATGGAAATTCCTTCACACTCCCGTTCATTTGTGAATCTTAAAAGGCAGACAGAAATTAGGTGCTGTTAGTTCCGGATGTTAAGAGGATTCCCGGCAAATTCTCCAAGCATAGTCTTTCCGCTGGTACACAAAAATGCTGGAGAAACTCAGCGGGTGCAGCAGCATCTATGGAGCGAAGGAAATAGGCAACGTCTCGGCCCGAAACGTTGCCTATTTCCTTCGCTCCATAGATGCTGCTGCACCCGCTGAGTTTCTCCAGCATTTTTGTGTACCTTCGATTTTCCAGCATCTACAGTTCCTTCTTAAACACATAGTCTTTCCCCTGACAGCTTAGCACGCGACAAATGCTTTTCACTGTACCTCGGTACACGAGACAACAAACTAAACATCGTCAGATACATGAAGATAGACACAAAAAGCTGGAGTAGCTCAGCGGGACAGGCAGCATGTCTGGAGAGAAGGAATGGGTGACGTTTCGGTTCGAGATCCTGAAGAGTTGCTCCACCATTTTGTGTCTATCTTCGGTTTAAACCAGCATCTGCAGTTCCTTCCAACACATTTTGTCTGCTCCACTGCGAAATCTCCTCAAGGTATGTCTACTTTGAACAAGTTCTCCTCCTCTCTCCGACGAGAGTTCAGCAGAGTCTAAAGAAGGGTCTCGACCCGAAACGTCACCCATTCCTTCTCTCCAGAGATGCTGCCTGTCCCGCTGAGTTACTCCAGCATTTTGTGTCTATCTTCGATTTAAACCAGCACCTGCAGTTCCTTCTTACACATATCGTCAGATACACGCATCTCTTAAGAATGAATGAAGTAGGGACGTGCCGACTACTTACACTTAAGGAATCCATAGATGAAGAGGATGAACAGGACAATCAGAATCAAGGCCATGACGAACTGCAACCCCTTTTTACGGAAGCACAACTTGCCTCGGATATCTGAGATTTCAAACATAGTTAAAATATCATATTAAATTCCGTGAGTACCACAGCACCAAAACAGGCCGTTCAGCCCAACAAGTCCATGCTAACCCATGCACCATCACTCCAAACTAATCCCACTGGCTGCCGCTTTGGGTCGAGACCCTTCTTCAGACGCCACACATTATAATAGAAGGTAGGCAAAAATGATGGAGAAACTCAGTGGGTGAGGCAGCATCTACGGAGCGAAGGAATAGGTGACGTTTCGGGTCGAGACCCTTCTTCAGACTCTTTATATTGGCCAATTAACAAGAATACAGCTGAAACAAATGTTCAGATTTATTTGGACATTGCTGAAGTCCCAGGAAGATATTCGTCAAGTGTCGAGAGTGTTTTATTGTCATATGTCCCAGACGCAACGATGACATTATTCTACCTGTAGCAGCAAGAATATGTGAACAAAGTACAATATAAACAGTATAATAACCAATAAAAAAGTTCATTGTGTATATACACATACTCACGCACACACACACATATATATATATATATATATACATACATACATACACACACATACATATATATTTCTATGTGTGTGGATGTATGTATATATATATATGTGTGTGTATGTGAGTATATCTGAGTATGTCTACAGTATATACACTTGCTTTTCACATATATACATACACACACATATATATATAGATACATATATATGTACAGTATGTATATATATATACACACACACACACACATATCTATATATACATATATATGTATGTATATACATATACACAGACTCACATATACATACATACATATGTCCACAAGCATACATACGTACACATAAAACCCCCCAATAATAGTGCAATAATAACAATGATAGTCTATGTAGTTCAGAGCTTATTTGGAGGTTACAGTATATTGTTTAATAGCCTAATGGCTGTAGGGAAGAACCTAATGAAATCATGAATAATTTCCTAACCAATACTCAACCCTCAGCCAAAGCCAACGTGATATACATGAAGTGGACAGCTCCCATTATCTTTGGCCAAATCACCAGGGAATACAAACTCACAAAGGCACATTTCTGCTGGTCCACACTAAAAGATACCTGATGTCCACTTGGCCTTCTGATGCTTTTGTTGATCGCCAAGGTTGAAATTTTCAAAGTCATCATAAGCAGGATCCATGGCCCTTCCCGCAAGACAGTGCAGATACTGGGAGGCAGCCCACTGGGTTTAATAGGGAGTGGATTGTTTTATGAATAATATTGCACAACCCAACCCCTCCAATCACACGTTGACGAATTGAAACCAGCTCTGGAAATGCTGACATGTAGATATTCTAAGAATATTAGGAAAGGAACAGAGATAATGCAAGATGTGTATCCCTCAGCAAAAGTTTTTATTAGATGTACGGTAAGTTACAATAATACACAACACATATGTCTTAATACATTTTTTTGTACCGCTTCATTTTTTGAGCTTTAAGAAAAAGATAGAAGTAAAGAAAGTAAGAAAAGTGCGCAAGAGTCGTGAAGGTGCAAGAGAGTGTTGAGAAAAGAAAGCCCCTTAGAAAAGAAGTTAGAGAAGGAAGTAAAGAAAGAAAGTAGACCCTAGAAAAGAAGGAAAAAGAAAGGAGAAACAATCGCTCTATTATAACATTAAACTGCGCAGAAAGGGAACTACCAATCAAGTCTGTTTTTGTTGTTTTACCCCCCGTTGCCAGATCCTGGTACCATTTATTTGTTTATTTATTTATTTATTTTTAAAATTACTATTGCACCTCATGCTTGTAATAGTTCCAAAAACGTACACCACGTCTTTTGGAATTGGTCTGCTTTGCCTGCTAAGAGGAATCTCATCTCTTCCAGATGTAGTGTTTCAAACATATCTGATATCCACATTTTTATTGTTGGTGTGGGCGCATTTTTCCAGAATTTAAGTATAAGCTTTTTTCCCATTATTAGCCCATAATTGAGTAAATTCTTCTGAAACACGTTTGCAGTCTTCAGGCTCCTGTACCTTCTACCTGAAGGTAGCAGGGAGATGAGTGTGTGGCCGGGATGGTGTGGGTCCTTGATGATACTGCCAGCCTTTTTGAGGCAGCGACTGCGATAAATCCCCTCGATGGAAGGAAGGTCAGAGCCGATGATGGACTGGGCAGTGTTTACTACTTTTTGTAGTCTTTTCCTCTCCAGGGCGCTCAAATTGCCGAACCAAGCCAAGATGCAACCGGTCAGCATGCTCTCGACTGTGCATCTGTAGAAGTTAGAGAGAGTCCTCCTTGACAATCCGACTCTCCGTAATCTTCTCAGGAAGTAGTGGCGCTGATGAGCTTTCTTGATAATTGCATTAGTGTTCTCGGACCAGGAAAGATCTTCAGAGATGTACACGCCCAGGAATTTGAAGCTCTTGACTCTTTCAACCATCGACCCGTTAATATAAACGGGGCCGTGGGTTCCCCTCCTACTCCTTCCTGACTACGGGTACTGTCTGTGCGGTGTTCGTGCGATCTCCCCATGACCTGTGTGGGGTTTTCTCCGGGTGTTCTGGCTTCCTCCCACACTCCAAAGACGTGTTGGTTTGTAGGCTAATTGGGTGTGTAAAATTGGACACAAAACTGTGGATGACTTGGAAAGGAGTCAGTTTCATGGTAAACCATGCACTTGCCTTGGATCCTATAGAGATTCATCAGTTACACCCAGTAATGTTTCAGCAACTGATTATTAGAAACCTCACATAGACAGTGTACTATTGATAGAATCACTGGATATCCTCAGGAAAAAAGGTGAGCTTAGAACCTTTAATTGTATCTGGGAGATAATGTGGACAAAATACATTTCTTGCAAAGCCAGTTTTTAGTCTCGAGATACAGCGCGGAAACAGGCTCTTTGGCCCACCGAGTCTGCACTGACCAGCGATCCCCGCATATTAACACTATCCTACACACATTAGGGCCAATTTTCACTTCGACCAAGTATACCAACCCAAGTCAATTAACTTACAAACTTGCACGTCTTTGGAGTGCGGGAGGAAACCGAAGATCTCGGAGAAAACCCACGCGGTCACGGGGCGAACATACAACTCCGTACAGACAACACCCATGATAATTTGTGGGGAGTGTATACAGTGCAACATACAGAGCCTATTTGTAGGTGGCAGATGGAGAGTGGATACAAAAAATAGAGGTGATTCACTTTGTGAGGGGAAGAGAGAAATATAATTTGGTTTAGAGAGTTTAGTTTAGAGATACAGCGTGGAAACAGAGGCTTTGGCCCACTGAGTCCACGCCGTCCTTTGATCACCCATACACTAGTTCTATGTTATCCCACTTTTGCATCTTACACACCAGAGGCAATCTACAGAGGCCAATGAATCTACAGACCTGTGCGTCTTTGGAATGTGGGAGGAAACCGGAGCACCCGGAGAAAAGCCACGCGGTCACAGGGGGAACGTACAAACTCCTCACAGACAGCAGCCATAGACTGGATCAAACCCGCTCTCGGGCGCTGTGAGGCAGCAACTCTACCGCTGCACCACCATGCCTCGCTTTCAATCTATTCGGTAAAAAACTTCAGGGGGTTTTTGGCCCAAGTTTTATGGTTATTAATGTATAGATTTAAAAAAAATTATATCTGTCTGTGTGCATTGTGTTTATGGGCCTGTTATGTTGCAAGTAGGAATGTTATTGTTCCCAGAAGATCTACAGTAACTGAATAGTTTTAATAAATGCTAGGAGTTAAAATGCAGTTGCCATGAATCTCAAGAGTCAATCAAAAACGGATTAATGACATTCTTACTTGCAGCAGCTTAATAGTCTTGTAAACACAAAACGCACTGATCAATATAATAATAAAAAATACTATAAATTAATAGCAATGATATCAAGGCTAAAAATTCCCCGAAGTCCGTGGTGCAACCAAAGACACAGTCCCTAGTAGTTCATAGTTGAGGTTAGGGTGTAGTGAATACTGAGACCTAGTGGTCACAGTATTCAGGCTCCTGTAGACTTTAGACTTTAGAGATACAGCGTGGAAACAGGCCCATCGGCCCACCAAGTCCACACCGACCAGCGATCACACTGTATATTAACACTAACGCACAGTCGTGGACTGGCCAGGGTGCCAGCTTGCCCGATGGCAAGTGGGCCCTTGATGGAGTGGGCCCCCTATATCAAGTGGGCCCCTAATGAAGTGGGCCCCATATATCAAGTGGGCCCCCTATATCAAGTGGGCCCCCTATATCAAGTGGGCCCCTGATGAAGTGGGCCCCCTATATCAAGTGGGCCCCTGATGAAGTGGGCCCCCTATATCAAGTGGGCCCCCTATATCAAGTGGGCCCCTGATGAAGTGGGCCCCCTTTGTCTCCTGGCAACCAATATTTTTAGACCCAGTCCGCCACTGCTAATGCACACACTAGGGACAATTTACAATTTTACCGAAGCCAATTAACCTGCAATCCTGCACGTCTTTGGAGTGTGGGAGGAAACCGGAGCACCCGGAGCAAACCCACGCAGTCACAGGGAGAACATACAAACTCCGTACAGACAGCACCCGTAGTCAGGATCGAACCCGTGACTCTGGTGCTGTAAGGCAGCAACTCTACCGCTGCACCACCGTGCCTCACTACACGACACTAACTAAACGAGGAACTGTGAACAGTTTTTGATTGCACTAAGGACTTTGGCCTTTTTGCATTAATATCGAGGTTTCACCCTATTGTGTGGTGTTGAAGCGTTAGATGGTTGATAGGGAGAAGCTGTTATTAAAACCTAGTGGTCACAGTATTCAGGCTCCTGTAGCTTCTGCCTGATGGTAGGAGTGAAATGAGAGTGTGGCCAGGGTGGTGTGGGTCCTCGATGATGCTGGCTGCCTTTTTGAGGCAGCGACTCGCTATAATAGTATAGTATATCTTTATTGTCATTTTCCTGAGTACTCACATACCCAGAGGAAACAAAAAAACCTTGCTCAACCAGTGTCCATTCAGTGTGCAGTAAAAAATAAATAGAAATAAAAATACATATATCATGACAAATTAAACACTCTACTCTCTACTAAACATCAACAGGCGTTCCGATCGGCAGCGGCACGACAGTGGCTCTGTCCAGGTTGGTGGTTGGTGCGCGATACTTTGGCAGGGGGCAAAGTCCGTGTATCAGTCTTATAGCCTGCGGGAAGAAGCTGAGGAGCATCCTGCTGGTTTTGCAGCTAATGCTCCTGTACCTCTTCCCAGATGGCAGGATGGAGAATATGTGATGCGATGGGTGGTAGGGGTCTTTGATGATGGAGATGGCTCTGCTGATACATCTCTTCCTGTATATGTCCAGCAGGAAAGGGAGTGGAGCACCAATAATCCTGCTGGCGGTCTTCACAATCCTGTCTAGTTGGTGCCGTTCGTACGCCTTGCCGAACCCGAACCAGGAAGTGATGCCGTAGGTTAATGTGCTCTCGATTGTCACCCTATAAAATGTCCGTAGGTGTGTAGTGGGGAGACCTGCTTTCCGTAATAGCAGAGTTCATTTTGAATTATTGGTATTGATTATTGTTGTCACATACATCTCGTAAAAAGCACAATAATCTTTACTGGAATGCATGAAGAAGGAAGACCGTTTAGTTTAGTTTAGTTTAGATCATTCTACCTCCCACCTTCAGGTAGAAGGTACATGAGCCTGAGGACTGCAACGTCCAGGTTCAAAGAAACATAGAAACATAGAGAATAGGTGCAGGAGAGGCCATTCGGCCCTTCGAGCCAGCACCGCCATTCATTGTGATCATGGCTGATCTTCCCCAATCAATAACCCGTGCCTGCCTTCTCCCCATATCCCTTGATTCCACTAGCCCCTAGAGCTCTATCTAACTCTCTCTTAAATACATCCAGTGACATGGCCTCCACTGCCCTCTGTGGCAGGGAATTCCACAAATTCACAACTCTCTGGGTGAAAAAGTTTTTTCTCACCTCCATCTAATGTTCAGAAATAGCTACTTCCCCACAGCCATCAGTCTATTAAACTCAACTGAAATAAAACTCTGAACATTAATAGACCATTATCTGTTTATTTGCACCTTATCTGTTTATATATTCATGTGTGTATATATTTATATAATGGTATATGGACACACTGATCTGTTCTGTATTCATGCCTACTATGTTCTGTTGTGCTGAAGCAAAGCAAGAATTTCATTGTCCTGTCTGGGACACATGACAATAAACTCTCTTGACTTGACTTGATCATTATTTTCATGTGCACCGAGATCCAGTGAAAAGCTTTTTGTTGCATGCTACACAGGCAACAAAAAGCCTATACGTGACTACAATCGTGCCGCCCACAGTGTACAGACCCAGGATAAACGGAATGAATGAATGAATAAGCGTATTGGCCAAGTATATTCACATACAAGGAATTTGCCTTGGTGCTCCGCCCGCAAGTGACAACATGACATACAGTGACAGTTAGGAATAACACATAAAACATCAAACATTATGAATAAAACATTATCGATGTTTTATACAATAACATGTGGTGCAAGATAAAGTCCAATAAGGGTCTCAAACTGAACTGTCAGCCATTCCTTCGCTCCAGAGATGCTGCCTGTCCCGCTGAGTTACTGCAACATTTTGTGTCTACGGTGTGAAGCAGCATCTGCAGTTCCTTCCAACACAGGCCCGATTAAAGATAGTTTGAAGATCTCCAATAAGAGAGATGGGAGCGTTTAATACAATGGAGAACCATGAATAACAAGAACAAATTGTTACAGTAGGAGATAAGGAGGACAGACTTGTCTTGAATGAAGGCATCCAACACCATTTCACAACCATTGAAGTACTTTTATTTGAACATGTTTATTGTTATCATCTATTGTTATCAAACATTACAGCAAATTTATACACAGTAAGCTCTATCAAAGGACCATGTGAAATTAAGCAGATATTAGTCGTTAGTAAAGCTGAGCGTAGGAGAAATACTAACCAGACCATCAGGGAGCATCTTCCCTTTAAAAAAAATATTGCTTTGATATTTAATAAGCTTGAAATTATCTATTGACCTGACCTCCACAGCCTTCTGTAGCAAAGAATTCCATAGATTCACCAGTTCTAATCAAATGAAAACACATCAATATTGAACATCTATAGTTCTGTCTGATGAAAGGTCTCTGCCCGAAACGTCACCTATTCCTTTTCTCCAGAGATGCTGCCTGACCCGCTGAGTTACACCAGTATCTTCGGTGTAAACCAGCATCTGCAGTTCCTTCTTACACACTTATATTTCTGTGCCATATGAGTCTATAACTTTCTCAATGGGCAAGACTAGATGGGTATCTAGGTTGGCATGGGCAAGTCGGGCCGAAGGGCCTGTCTCCGTGCTGTATTATTCTATGTCTATTTTAAATGATAATTGTAATCTGAATATTAAATGTCACTCATATTTCATAATTTTTTTTAAATGTATAATAAAAAATGCGTTAATTCTACTGGGGATGACAGGTCCGAGGAGCAGTACAAGCAGCTGAGATAATGTGTGGGAAGGAACTTCAGATGCTGGTTTACACCGAAGATAGACACAAAATGCTGGAGTAACTCAGCGGGACAGGCAGCAGCATCTCTGGAGAGAAGGAATGGGTGACATTTCCAGTAGAACGACTGCCAACGTCAGCTGGTGGCAATTTCAAGCCCAGTGTCGCGAAGTTCATGTAAGACTTTTCTCACAAATCCATCTGAACTTGGTGGTGCAGCTGATGTCGTTCCAATATCCTCTGTTGTCAATGTGGGCACAGTCCTCACGCCCGTGGGCATCATTGGGTTCACCAGCAGCCCAGAACCTTAACACATAAAAGTCCACATGGTTACTGACAAGTCCGACATGGCGCATTGGCCACAAACTAATCTATCTCCACAATCCTCTAAGCAAATCAACTCGCAAATAAGCATTAAAAGAAAATCCAAAATACCGCAGATGCCCAAACTCTGAAACAATAATGGTAGGTAGGTAAAATTGCTGGAGAAACTCAGCGGGTGAGGCAGCATCTATGGAGCGAAGGAATAGGTGACGTTTCGGGTCGAGACCCTTCTTGCTTAACCATTGGAAACATAGAAACATAGAAAATAGGTGCAGGAGGAGGCTATTCGGCCCTTTGAGCTTGCACCGCCATTCATTGTGATCATGGCTGATCGTCCCCTATCAATAATCCGTGCCTGCCTTCTCCCCATATCACTTGACTCCACTAGCCCCTAGAGCTCTATCTAACTCTCTCTTAAATCCATCCAGTGACTCCATTCTTTCTTAAACATTTTGTCTACTCCACTGCGACATCTCCTCAAGGTATGCCTACTTTGAAGAAGTCCTCCTCCTCTCTCCGAAGAGGAAGAAGGGTCTCGACCCGAAACGTCACCTATTCCTTCGCTCCATAGATGCTGCCTCACCCGCTGAGTTTCTCCAGCATTTTTGTCTACCTTTGATTTTTCCAGCATCTGCTGTTCCTTCTGAAACAATAATGGTTGTCGGGCATTATCCATGAGAAGAGGTCGGCACAGCGGTAGAGTTGCTGCCTTACCGCGTTAGAGACCCGGGTTCGATCCTGACTACGGGTGCTGTCTGTATAGAGTTTGTATGTTCTCCCTGTGACCGCGTGGGTTTTCTCCGGGTGCTCCGGTTTCCTCCCACACTCCAAAGACGTGCAGGTTTTGTCGATTAATTGGCTTCAGTAAAATTATAAATTGTCCCTAGTGTGTAGGATAGTGCTGGTGTGCGGGAATCGCTGGGATTACACTTACACCAAGCCAATTAATCTTCAAACCTGCACGTCTTTGGAGCGTGGAAGGAAGCCGGTGAAAAACACACGCAGGTCACAGGGAGAACGTACAAACTCCGCACAGACAACACCCGTAGTCAGGATCGAACCTGGGTCTCTGGTGCTCTTCTTCTGTCGTGTGTCTTCTAGACCTGCAGCTCCATTGAGGCGAGCCAGCCCAACGTGTCATCGTTCAAGTCAATCAGACCTCGTTCACCATTCGGTGGCCGGTGTTAGGGGTGACCATGAGCTCCACTGTCTGTGTTGGGTCCCCACACATTTGCAGGAGGCGCTGGCTGTCCACGAGGCCCCACCTCCTCATCGCTAGCTCCATAGCGTCCGACGCCTGTCCTCAAGCGGTTGAGGGTTGTCCACTGCTTTCGGGGCAGGTCCTGGCCAGGGACGTTCATGGGGTCATTGATGTAATGGTGTAGCCTAGATGGTTCCGCTGACTTTCACTGGTCTCTCTGGCGCTGTGAGGCAGCAACTCTACCGCTGCGCCACCGTGCCTTTGTTTCTCCCGCACATTATACAAGGCACATAGACATCCTCCTTTCAGATTCAGATTCAGATTCAGATTCAATTTTAATTGTCATTGTCAGTGTACAGTACAGAGACAACGAAATGCATTTAGCATCTCCCTGGAAGAGCGACATAGCATAAGATTTGAATAAATAATAATAAGTGTCCGGGGGGGGGGGGGTGTGATTGGCAGTCACCGAGGTACGTTGTTGAGTAGAGTGACAGCCGCCGGGAAGAAGCTGTTCCTGGACCTGCTGGTCCGGCAACGGAGAGACCTGTAGCGCCTCCCGGATGGTAGGAGGGTAAACAGTCCGTGGTTGGGGTGAGAGCAGTCCTTGGCGATGCTGAGCGCCCTCCGCAGACAACGCTTGCTTTGGACAGACTCAATGGAGGGGAGCGAGGAACCGGTGATGCGTTGGGCAATTTTCACCACCCTCCGCAATGCCTTCCGGTCGGAGACAGAGCAGTTGCCATACCATACTGTGATACAGTTGGTAAGGATGCTCTCGATGGTGCAGCGGTAGAAGTTCACCAGGATCTGAGGAGACAGATGGACCTTCTTCAGTCTCCTCAGGAAGAAGAGACGCTGGTGAGCCTTCTTGATCAGAGTTGAGGTATTGTGGGTCCAAGAGAGGTCATCGGAGATGTTGACTCCCAGGAACCTGAAGCTAGAAAAACACGTTCCACCTCCGTCCCGTTGATGTGGATGGGGGTGTGCGTGCCGCCCCTGGACTTCCTGAAGTCTACAATGAGCTCACCTTGTTCCACGTGTGATATTCTGCTGCATATATTCTGGGTATACCTGGGTATTACCTAGTGTACGTTTCGCCCATTTGAAGAAAAATGACTCAAATTTTCCTCTGGTTATGCACTGCTTTCTATTAAAAAATCTCTGGTGTTCACATCCCTCCGTGGCCTTGACTTGCCCAATTTGAGCCATTCCCCTCCAGCCCTACAACTTGATATCTCTGCACTGTTTATTCGTGTCGTGGCTGCTTCTGAATTTAATAGCTGCATCACGACCAGCTGCTTGGACTCCGATTCCGGGAACTCTCTTTCTGAACATTTCTTTCACTTCTCCCTCCAAGAAGTCAACAACAGTGATCTTTTCGAGGGAAGCAGAATTGAAACCAAGCAGTTAGTAAACTGGATGGCAGGTTATAATGGATATTTTTTTTAAGGCGGAGATTGACGAATTCTTGATTGGTACGAGTGTCAGGGTTGATGGGGAGATGGCAGGAGAATGGGGTTGAGAGGTAAAAGGTCAGATCAGCCATGATTGAATGGCGGAGTAGGCTCAATGGGCCGAATGCTCCTAGAACTATTGAACTAATGAACCTTTAGGCAGCACTTGCTAGGTGTAAGTTTTGGCAACTTATAGGTTTATAAATTTCCGTTTCCCCTCTGATTCTTTTGCCTACCTTCCCGAAACAGTTTCTCCTTACTTAAGGGGCTGTCCCACTGCGGCAACCTAATCCGCGAGTTCTGCCGAGTTTGCCCTCGACTCATACTCGCAGCATGGTCGACACGAGGTCGTAGGAGGTCTTCGTAACTCTCCTTCATGCTCGAGAGTGGTCCCCGTGTTCTCGAGGCCTCAGTTAGGCCGCGGCGTATATTTTTCAACATGTTGGAAAATGCCCGCGAGTAAAACAAGGTCGCCATGGAAAAAATCGATACTTTTTTTACTCGTAGGTTTTGTCGTAATAGGTCGGCATGTTAGTCGTAGGTAATCGAAGGTAGTCGAAGATAGTCGTAGATAGTCTTCATCATAGTCGAAGGGAGATCGAAGGAGGTCGTCTTCACTCTCCACTATTCGGTGTCCAATTTTCTCGAAGTTAGTTGTAGCTAGTCTTAGATAGTCTTCATCATAGTCGAAGGAGGTTGAAGGAGGTCTTCAACATGACATTTTTTAAAACTCTCCTAAACTCTTCTAAACTCGCCAATTAGGTCGCCCAAGTGGGACAGCCCCTTTACTCTTTGAAGCCCTTTATAATTTTCAGCGCCTCTATTACATTCCCCTCTCTGCTGTAAGAAATGTGAGTCAGATACCACTTCTGTTGACAGGGCTTCAGTTAGACCGTACCTCGAATGCACTTCATATTGGGCAGGTGAATACATAAGGATACCTGTATTTGTAAACAGGTAGGTACCCTTTTCCCCCAGAAAACATCGGAGTGGAGAACTCTAAGAGAGTATGGGGAAGTGTGACACTGTAGATGAAGAGATGATTCTTGCACATAGGAGAAAAAGGAACTAAATGATATAAAGATCACATATTCATTAATAAATCCCAGATAGACAACTGGAGATAGACACAAAATGCTGGAGTAACTCGGCAAGTCAGGCAGCATCTGTGGAGAAAAGGAATAGGTGGCTTTCCGAAACGTCACCTAGTTTAGTTTAGTTTAGTTTATTGTCACGTGTACCGAGGTACAGCAAAAAGGTTTTGTTTCGTGCTGACCAGTCAGCGGAAAGACAATACATGATTACAGTTGAGCCGTCCACAGTGTACAGATACATGGTAAAGTGAATAATGTTTAGTGCAAGATAAAGCCAGTGAAGTCCGATCAACGATAGTCCGAGGGTCCACAATAAGGTAGATAGTAATACAGGACCTATTCCTTCTCTCCAGAGATGCTGCCTGACATGCTGAGTTACTCCAGCATTTTGTGTCTATCTTCGCTGTAAACCATCATCTGCAGTTCCTTCCTGCAGACACCAAGAATATAGGACTATGTGTTTGGCAGAGTGTGGGCAGGATTGGGCAGACACCGTTAATGCAAGGCCAGCTATTCTTGCTCATCCACAAGTGAATGCCTTGCTGGTCTTTTGCCGAGGCAAATGAAGGGTTAACCAGACACAGACTCCTATTCTCAAGTCACCCATCATCCAAACCAGGTCAGGAGGGCAGACAAAATGATCTCTCATCTCTGAAGGGGATCATTAGGTCAGATGCCATTTCATGAGAAGCTTGTGTCTCATGCTTATTCATAAGAGTCTCTCTATTTCTTATTCATATGAGTCACTGTAACTTCTATGAAATTATGTGAAATATAATTTTGTTCATAAGAGACTGAAGGAACTGCAGGTGCTGGTTTAAACTAAATAAAGACACAAAATGCTGGAGTAACTTAGCAGGACAGGCAGTATCTCTGGAGGGAAGGAATGGGTGACGTCTCGGGTCGAGACCCTTCTTCAGACAGTTGAGACTTACTTTGGTGTTGAACTGTAGTCTGAACCATCCTCCCACTGCCAAATCTTTTCAGTCTCCGAGTCGGACAGGCCAATCCAATATCGTTCAGGGGCTCCTTCCGTTTTAATGAAGTTCTGTGAGAAGATTTAACAGGATTGTGACTAAATAAAAGCACTCTCGCATTCCTCAGGTCATGTCGTTTCCGAAGATGGACACGGAATGGTGGAGTAACTCAGCTGGTCATGCAGCATCTCCAGAGAGAAGGAATAGGTGGCGATGAGGTTGAGTTGAGTAAAGGGCCTCTCCCACTTGGGCTTTATTTGCGCGTCATTTACGCGACATCATTTAAACATCACGATGCACGACGCGTACGTCGTGACGCGCATGTGATGCGCGCATGGCTTGCATTCCGCGTGCGTGGTGACGCAGGCAGAGACGCGCAGTCGTGTGCGGCGCCCCAGGATTTTGGGATTCACGAAATCTTCGCGCGCCAACTGCGTGACGTGCAAATGACGCCCAAGTGAGACAGGCCCTTAAGACACAAAGTGCTGGAGTAACTCAGCGGGTCAGACAGCGGGTTCTTCTTCAGTCCCGACACGAAATGTCACCCATCCTTTTTCTCCAGAGATGCTGCATGACCCGCTGAGTTACTCCAGCACTTTATGTCTATCTTCAGTATAAATCAGCATCTGCGGTTCCTTCAGTCTCTTGTGAACCTGTGGTTGCGTGGGAAGGTTGGAAAACCGCTGGTGGGGATGGAAGTGTAGACCAGGGAGTTGCACATGGAGTGGTCCCTTGGTGAAGTTGAGGGTGAGTCTGGAGGTGGGATCTTGCTGGATTGTAGGACGTTGCAAAGGATGATGTGTTGAATGTGGAAGCGCATGGGATGAAAGATAAGGATCAGAAAACACTGTATTTATTTGTTCAGGAAATGAGGGAGGCCAGATAAGCCAGAGGTGTGGGAAACAGAGTCAAGAGTGTTTAATTGTCATATGCATCAGGAACAGACTTATGACATTCTCGTAGAACTACAGATGCTGGTTTATACCATTGAAAGACACAGTGCTGGAGCAACTCAGTGGTTCAGGCAACATCTCTGGAGAGAAAGCAAGTCCTCAACCTTTTTCTCCAGAGATGCTAACTGACCCACTGTGTTACTCCAGCACGTTGTGTCTATGTGATATAGAGTTCGGGTGGCGCAGCGGTAGAGTTGCTGCCTACAGCGGCAGAGATCCGGGTTCGATCCTGACCAAAGGAGCTGTCTGTGCGGAGTTTGTACGTTCTCCCCTTGACCTGCTTGTGTTTTCTCGGAGATCTTCGATTTCCTCCCACACTCCAAAGACGTACATGTTTCGAGGTTAATTGGCTTGGTATAAAATAAATTGTCCCTAGTGTGTGTGTAGGATATTGTCAGTGTACGGGGATCGCTGGTCGGCGCGGACTCGGTGGGCCAAAGGGCCTGTTCCCGTGGTGTATCACTAAACTAAACTAAACAAAACGTGACACCAAAGGATCATCATCTCGCAGCACCTTTCACTATTGTATCATTGAGTATAGAAGTTGGGATGTAATGTTAAAATTGTACAAGGCATCGGTGAGACCAAATCTGGAGTATGGTGTACAATTTTGGTCGCCCAATTATAGGAAGGATGTCAACAAAATAGAGAGAGTACAGAGGAGATTTACTAGAATGTTGCCTGGGTTTCAGCAACTAAGTTACAGAGAAAGGTTGAATAAGTTAGGTCTTTATTCTCTGGAGCGCAGAAGTTTAAGGGGGGACTTGATAGAGGTCTTTAAAATGATGAGAGGGATAGACAGAGTTGATGTGGACAAGCTTTTCCCTTTGAGAATAGGGAAGATTCAAACAAGAGGACATGACTTCAGAATTAAGGGACAGAAGTTTAGGGGTAACATGAGGGGGAACTTCTTTACTCAGAGAGTGGTAGCGGTGTGGAATGAGCTTCCAGTGGAAGTGGTGGAGGCAGGTTCGTTGATATCATTTAAAAATAAATTGGATAGGCATATGGATGAGAAGGGAATGGAGGGTTATGGTATGAGTGCAGGCAGGTGGGACTAAGGGAAAATAATTGTTCGGCACGGACTTGTAGGGCCGAGATGGCCTGTTTCCGTGCTGTCATTGTTATATGGTTATATGGTTATATTGCCAACAGCTCACGTTTCAGTTTCAGTTTAGTTTATTGTCACGTGGACCGAGGTACAGTGAAAAGCTTACCAGTCAGCAGGAAGGCAATACACTGATTACAATTGAGCCATTTACAGTGTACAGATACATGTTGCTGTAGGAGTGGAGATTTAAGAGTGTGGAGCGATTGTGACGTGGGATTGTAGATCTGCTTCTGTGGTTTGCACGCAGATAGTCTAACCCTGGGTGGGGACGCCATCTTGGGAAGCAATTGTGCCCAGTTACCTGCTCTGTAGCGCTGTTGATGGCAACCAGATGTGAATCCATGGCGACACATTGTCCTTTGGCAAAATGCCAGGAGCCTGACTTTGTTGTGAAGTAGTAGCAGTGCGCATTGAACCATCTCCAGTTTCTGGGGCACTCAGGCGAAGAGAAATCTGGAGAGAGTGGGGGATTGAGAATCAAGTTCACCTTCATTGTCACATGCACCAATTAAAGGTACAGTGATATTTTAGTCATCGTACAGCCACACAAGTAACAAGAACACAATGCACGATAGAGATTAATATAAACATCCATCACGGTGGAATCAGCATTCTTCACTGTGATTAAGAGTTTAAGAAGGAACTGCAGATGCTGGAAAATCGAAGGTACACAAAAATGCTGGAGAAACTCAGCGGGTGCAGCAGCATCTATGGAGCGAAGGAAATAGGCAACGTTGCCTATTTCCTACGCTCCATAGATGCTGCTGCACCCACTGAGTTTCTCCAGCATTTTCTTTTTTTTTTTTTTTATTTTTTTTTTTTTTTTTTTTTTTAAATTATTTTTATTAGAAGTACGGTAAATTACAATAACACACAACACATATATCTTAATATTCTCCAGCATTTTTGTCTACCTTCCTCACTGTGATGGAATAAATAAAGTTCAGTCAATCCTCCCCCTATGTTCACCCGAGGTCGTTTTCATGCACTTCTTTCAGACTAAATAGTTTCCAACTTACTTCCCAGTTTCAGCTTGGAGATCATGTTGGTTATGTTACCCTGCATTTTCTGTAGTTCTGCAGACACTGGGAAACAATAACAGATTGAAACATTAACAAGTAGAACTCCCATGCTCACAGCATGCTTAGAAACATAGAAACATAGAAAATAGGTGCAGGAGTAGGCCATTCGGCCCTTCGAGCCTGCACCGCCATTCAATATGATCATTGCTGATCATCCAACTCAGTATCCTGTACCTGCCTTCTCTCCATACCCCCTGATCCCTTTGGCCACAAGGGCCACATCTAACTCCCTCTTAAATATAGCCAATGAACTGGCCTCAACTACCTTCTGTGGCAGAGAGTTCCAGCGATTCACCTTTCTCTGTGTGAAAAATAATTTTCTCATCTCGGTCCTAAAGGATTTCCCCTTTATCCTTAAACTGTGACCCCCTTGTCCTGCTTGGGGACATATCTTCCATCAAGAATCACTCAGCGGGACAGGCAGCATCCCATTGAGTTAAACCCCTGTCCCACGGAACGAGTTCATTCCAAGAGTTCTCCCGAGTTTGCCCTGATTCGAACTCGGAGATTTACGGTAATGGCCACTCGTCAGTACTCGGGGCTCTCGTGGACATTTTTCGACATGTTGAAAAATCTTCACCAGTCTTCCCGTGCTTACCTGCCGTTAGCGAGTCTTCCCGAGTACCTGCCGTTAGCGTTACGAGCCGCTAAGACACGTCCCCGAGCTCCGACGTACCCGCTACGTTCATTCTCCGTGCTTACCACGAGTTTGATTATTTTTAAACTCGGGAGAGCTCTTGGTATGAACTCGCACCGTGGGACAGGGGTATTACTCCAGCATTTTGTGCCTGCAGTTCTTTCCTACAAATATCTTCCATCAGGAAGCTAATGTGGCCCTTCCTTTGAATTGAGTCATCACCCTTTATCGAACAGATCAGCTTCCTATTAAATCTTTCCCCCCCTAACCTTAAACCCAAGTGCACTGGTTCTCGATCCCCTACTCTGGCCAAGAGACTCTGTGAATTTACCCGAACTATTCCTCTCATGATTTTGTCCACCTCCATAAGATCGCCCCTCATCCTCCTGCTCTTCATGGAATAGAGTCCCAGCCTGCTCAACCTCTCCCTACAGCTCATGCCCTCGAGTTCCGGCAACATCTTCGTAAATCTTCCCTGTTCCCTTTCCAGCTTGACAACTTTAAGATTACAGTAGATTAGCGTCCACTAATTTTGTTTATGTTGAATTGTTCTAAAATTCAAAATAGAGGGATCTTGAGAGGGAACTTACAGAGGGGTCTTGGAAAAGTCCATTGCTCTTTGAAAGTGGTGACACAAGTAGATAGAATGATAGAGAGGGAATTAAGTATGGTGATGTCTATCTTCATTGTGTACTGGGCAGTGGGTAGTGCAGGTTAGGTGGCCAAAGTGTACTGGGCAGTGGAGTTGTTGCCTTACAGTGCTTACACTGCCAGAGACCCAGGTTCGATCCTGACTACTGTATGGAGTTAGTACGTTCTCCCCATGACCTGCGTGGTTTTCCCCCGATATCATTAGTTTCCTCCCACACTCCAAAGACATACAGGTTTGTAGGTTCATTGGCTTGGTATAAATGTAAATTGTCCCTAGGGTGTGTTAGATATTTGTTAATATGCGTGGATCGCTGGTCAGTAAGGACCCGGTGGGCCAAAGGGCCTGTTTGAGTGCCGTATATCTAAACTAAACTAGACTAAACCACGAAAGACTTGATGTTTAAGAAGGAACTGCAGCTGCTGGAAAAATCGAAGGTAGACAAAAATGCTGGAGTAACTCAGCGGGTGAGGCAGCATCTATGGAGAGAAGGAATAGGGGACGTTTCAGGTCGAGACCCTTCTTCAGACTGATGTCGGGAGGGGGGAGGGTGGGAAAGAAAGGAAGAGGCGGAGACAGGGGGCCGTGGGAGAGCTGGGAAGGGGAGGGAAAGGAGGGAGAAACCAGGGACTACCTGAAATTGGAGAAGTCAATGTTCATACCGCTGGGGTGTAAACTACTCAAGCGAAATATGAGGTACTTGATATTTAAATATTGAAATGTGAGGCTTGAGGTAACTTGCTCAGTAGACTAGGCCACACATGTGTTAGTTGTTTCCAACTTACTTTCCAGTTTTAGTTTGGAGTTCAGGTCGGTCATGTTACTCTGGGTTTTCTGTAGTTCTTCAAACACTGGGAAACAAAACAGATTGAAACATTGAAGATAGACAAAAATGCCGGGGAGACTCAGAGGGTGAGGCAGCATCTATGGAGCGAAGGAAACAGGCAATGTCTCGTGTCGAAACCCTTCTTCAGATTGAAACAATAACCAGCAAACCTCCCATCAAACTTGCCCACAGCATGTATCTTCCATCAGGTGTCTAATGCTAAATTACTAAAATTTCATTAAATCTGAGTAAAACTAAAATAATGTTATTTGATAATTGTAGAATAAATACACTAGTAAGTATAAAGATAAATGGGGTGGAAGTTGAAAGAGTGCATGAAAATAAATTTCTTGGGGTTATAATTGACGATAAAATAAGCTGGAAATCACATATTAAACATGTAAAATTAAAATTGTCAAAAAGTATCTCTGTATTATACAAAGCCAAGCAAGCTCTGGATTACAAATCACTCCGTATTCTTTATTGTTCATTAATTTTACCCTACTTAAATTATTGTGCAGAAGTCTGGGGTAATAACTATAAAAATTCGATACACTCATTAACCATGATGCAAAAAAGAGCAATTCGTATTATCCATAATGCTAAGTTTCTGGGTCATACAAATCCATTATTTTTAGAGTCAAAATTATTAAAATTAGAAGATTTGGTTACATTCAAAACAGCTCAGATAATGTTTAGGGTCAAAAATAAAAATTTACCTGGAAACATTCAAAAATTATTTAACGAGTGTGTGGGGGGTTACAATTTAAGAGGAATATTTAACTTTAAGAAACAAAAAGTCCGTACGACTAGAAAAACCTTTTGTATTTCGGTTTGTGGAGTAGGAGTGTGGAATAAATTGAACGGGGAATTGAAGCAATGCACAAACATGAATCATTTTAAAATGATATATAAAAAAATAATTCTCAAGGGGTACAGGGATGGAGGGGATGGTTGACAAGTGGGGGTTAATGTTTATCTATTGCTTTACTATTGTTTACTTATGTTTGGGTACTTCAGACATGAAGTTTGTATGTGCATAATAGTTGTATGTATATATATGTCTGTAGGTATTATGGGAAATTGCCTAGGGTAGTATTATTATTATTAATTAATTAATTTTTAAACATGGTAGAAGTGTTGGGGAAAAGGGGTGAGATTTAATAAGTTATTCTTCTCACTCCTTTTCGAGCTTGTACAGACACATTGGAACTTTGCTTTTGTTCTTTTCATTGCTTTGTAAATATTGATTGTAATGTCCAATTGTTTGATAATTTCGATTTTGTTACGATTAATGTCTTTAATGTCTTTACTTGTTCGGAATAAATAAATAAATAAATGATAAATAAATAAATAAATAAATAATGCGGCTCTTCAGCTGCTGGAAAAATCGATGGTAGATAAAAATGCTGGAGAAACTCAGCGGGTGAGGCAGCATCTATGGAGCGAAGGAATAGGCGACGTTTCGGGTCGAGACCCTTCTTCAGACTGATGTCGGGGGCGGGAGGGGCGGGAAAAAGAAAGGAAGAGGCGGAGACGGTAGGCTTGTGGGAGAGCTGGGAAGGGGAGGGAAAGGAGGGAGAAACCAGGGACTACCTGAAATTGGAGGTCAATGTTCATACCGCTGGGGTGTAAACCACCCAAATGAAATATGAGGTGCTTGATATTTAAATATTGAAATGTAAGGCTTGAGGTAACTTGCTCAGTAGACTAGGCCACACATGTGTTCGTTGTTTCCAACTTACTTTCCAGTTTCAGTTTGGAGTTCAGGTCGGTCATGTTACTCTGGGTTTTCTGTAGTTCTTCAAACACTGGGAAACAAAACAGATTGAAACATTGAAGATAGACAAAAATGCTGGGGAGACTCAGAGGGTGAGGCAGCATCTATGGAGCGAAGGAAATAGGCAACGTCTCGTGTCGAAACCCTTCTTCAGATTGAAACAATAACCAGCAAACCTCCCATCAAGCATGTATCTTCCATCAGGTGTCTAATGCGGCTCATCAGCGAATTGTTTAAGAAGGAACTGCAGATGCTGGAAAAATCGATGGTAGATAAAAATGCTGGAGAAACTCAGCGGGTGAGGCAGCATCTATGGAGCGAAGGAATAGGTGACGTTTCGGGTTGAGACCCTTCTTCAGACTGAGAGTCAGGGGAAAGAGAAAGGAGAGATATAGATGGCCATATAGAGAGATAAACGACTGAATGAATGATGTGCAAAATGATGATAAAGCGGACAGGCCATTGCTAGCTGTGGGCTAGGTGAGAATTAGTTAGAGACAATGAGACTCATCAAGACAACTTTGAAGCTAATACAATGACTTGGGTGTGGGGAGGACGGAGAGAGGGGGGATGCAAGGGTTACTTGAATTTAGGGAAATCAATATTCATACCTCTGGGTTGGAAGCTGCCCATTTACCACTTACCGATAGTTTTCAGCTCAGCCAGTTCACCAGCCATTTGATTTCTCTGACCCTCTTCGGATACTGAGAAGTAAATATCAGGTTAAGACATTAATGACTGGAGGTCATGGCTCTTATTTGTAGCCTGTTCATGAATGTGCTGTTACAAAAGGAAAGTTCAAATTCAAGTGAGTTTATTGTCATGTGTCCCTGTATAGGACAATGAAATTCTTGCTTTGCTTCAGCACAACAGAACATAGTAGGCATTGACTACAGAACAGATCAGTGTGTCCATATACCATGATATAAATATATACACACATGAATAAATAAACTGATAAAGTGCAAATAACAGAAAATGGGTTATTAATAATCAGAGTTTTGTCCGAGCCAGGTTTAATAGCCTGATGGCTGTGGGGATGTAGCTATTCACACTCAATCCCACAATCCCTGCAACTTAAAACGTTGTTTTCTCTCTTTCTGAGGGAAAAGGATCCCAGAGTTGAAGCCTAGAAACAAAGAAGGGTCCCGACCCAAAATGTTACCTTTCCATGTTCGCCAGAGATGCTGCCTGACCCGCTGAGTTACTCCAGCACTCTGTGAAAAGTTGCCTATCCATGTTCTCCAGAGATGCTGCCTGACCCGCTGAGTTACTCCAGCACTCTGTGAAACGTTGCCTATCCATGTTCTCCAGAGATGCTGCCTGACCCGCTGAGTTACTCCAGCACTCTGTGAAACATCACCTATCCATGTTCTCCACAGATGCTGCCAGACCCGCTGAGTTACGCCAGCACTTCCTATCCCAGAGTGGAAAGCATTAACATTTCTCTCTCCAAAGACGCTGCCTGGCCTGCTGAACAGTTACAGTATTTTCCGATTCTCTCTTTTTTTTCTGAATTTCAGCATTTGTACTTTTTAGACATTTGATTCCAATTTTGTTCATGTCTCCCAAGAAGGTTCACTCCGTGGAAAGTCATTTCTGACCCTCGAAGGCATCGATGCGGCAGACAGCCAGAACCTTTTTCCCAGGGTGGAAATGTCAAAGACTAGTGGGCATAACTTTAAAGTAAGATGGATAAAGTTTAAAGGAGATGTGCGGGGCAAGTTTTTTTGCAGGGAGTGGTCGGTGCCTGGAACACAGTGACAAGGGTGGAGACAGATAAAATAGTGGCGTTTAAGTCGGTTTTAGATAGGCACATGGATGTACAGGGAATGGAGGGATATGGGTCATGTACTGGCCGAGGAGATTAGTTTAACGGCATCATAAAAACATAAAAACATAGAAAATAGCTACAGGAGTAGGCCATTCGGCCCTTCGAGCCAGTACTGCCATTCAATATGATCATGGCTGATCATTCAATATTAGGACCCCCGTTTCTGGTTTCTCCCCATATCCCTTGATTCCGTTAGCCCTAAGAGCAATATCTAACTCACTCTTGAATATATACAGTGAATTAGCCTCCACTGCCTTCTGTGGCAGAGAATTCCACAAACTCACAACTCTCTGGGTGAAATAGTTTTTCTTCATCTCAGTCCTAAATGGCCTACCCCTTATTCTTAAACTGTGACCCCAGGTTCTGGACTCCCCCAACATGGGGAACATCATGTTTGGCACGGACATTGTGGGCTGAAGGGCCTATTACTGTGTATGTTCTAACCCCCTAAGCCTCTGGGTGATTTTAAAGATGAATTTCCGCTTGCAGATTTGAGTATTACCGCAACATACAGCTGGGGAGAATTTGTCAGAGGCTTTAGACTTCAGAGATATAGCGTGGAAACAGGCCCTTCAGCCCACGGAGTCTGTGCTGACCAGCAATCCCCATACACTAGCACTATCCTACACACACTGGGGACAATTTACCATTTTAGCGAAACCAATTAACCTACAAACCTGGGCGTCTTTGGAGAGTGGGAGGAAACCGGAGCATCCGGAGAAAACCCCACGCGGTCACAGGGAGAACGTACAAACTCCGTACAGACAGCACCCGTAGTCGGGATCGAACCCGGGTCTCTGGCGCTGTGAGGCAGCAACTCTACCGCTGTGCCACCGTGCTGTCAGAGGTTTAGGGTAACTCACCATTTCTTTTGAACTGTGAAAGCTGCAGCATCAGCGTGTCCTGTACTTCTTTCATTTCGGAATACATCCCTGAAACTGAGGGGGAGAACGTTAGGCGGGAGAATGTGCAGCACGTCACCGAGGATGGGCAACTCAGCGGGCAAGGCAGCATCTCTGGAGAGAAGGAATGGTTGGCGTTTCGGGTCGAGACCCTTCTTCAGAACATCCTTTACATGTGTAAAAAGCCTCCGCTGGAAGAATCACTGGGTGATGTGTGTAACAAGATGAATCAGTCTGAAGAAGGGTCTCGACCCGAAACGTCACCCATTCCTTCTCTCCAGAGATGCTGCCTGTCCCGCTGAGTTACTCCAGCATTTTGTGTCTAACTGTGGTATGAACCAGCATCCCACACTTCTTACCTTCCGAGCTGAGTTAACACATGTTAGCATTTTATACCTGGGACTTCAATTAAAGATAAATTCCAGCACAATAGAACGGGTCTGTGCACATATATACGCATGGTTGGTTTTAGCATAGAGTCTGAAGAAGGGTCTCGACCCAAAAAGTCACCCATTCCTCCTCTCCAGAGATGCTGCCTGTCCCGCTGAGTTACCCCAGCTTTTTGTGTCTATCTTCAGATTAAACCAGCATCTGCAGTTCCGTCCCACACATGGTTGGTTTAAGTCGAAGATAGACACAAAAAGCTGGAGTAACTCAGCGGGACAGGCAGCATCTCTGGAGAGAAGGAATGGGTGACGTTTCGGGTCGAGACCCTTCTTCAGTATAGTCTTTACCTTTCGCTGACACTATGATGAGGCTCAATATGGCGAAGAAGGTCGCAAGAACCACGAGACCAATGATAAGCAGCAACCACGTCCTTTTGCTGAAACAATCACCACTTGGCCATGCTAAAAACAATAGGAAATTTAGTTTAGTTTAGAGACACAGTGTGGAAACAGGCCCATCGGCCCACCGGCCAGCGATCGCCGCACACTAACAATATCCTGGCAACAAATTACAAAATCACCATATCCATACATCTTTTTTTTTTAATTGCTGTTTTTTTTCCCTTTTTCCGTCTACCCACAATATTCAATATGTAAAAGAATATGTGATTCTGTTCCATTCTGTTTGTAGTTTGTTTGGTTGTTTGTTTGTTTGTCTTTTTGCACAAAGTCCGCGAGCATTTGCCACTTTTCATTTCACTGCACATCTCGTATGTGTATGTGACGAATAAACTTGACTTGACTTGATCTTTGGAGTGTGGGAGGTGACCTGTATTACTCCAGCACTTTGTGTCTACCTTTGTTTTAAACCAGCATACAAAGGATACAAAGGACATTTATTATCACATACACCAATTGCAGATAGTAGCCCACACATGTAGGCAGTAGTTCTGCACTGCTCTCTTGTTGTGGTAGGATGATTCAGTTGCCTGTCGGTGGTGGCTGACTCACTGTTGCAGCGGCCTCTACAGCCTGTCTGTCTTTTTTTATTTTTTGTCTCGTTAAATGTAGTTAAATGTATTTTTTATTTATTTTTTTTATTTTTTTTATTTATTTATTAGAAGTAGACATATTATAAAATGTAGTTACATATTATAGTAAAAAAACTTTTCATATACATCAGTCATACATTATTTAAATTTTCCATTATCAATTACTTCTGCTTCTAGTGTTTTTATTTTTTATAAAGAGAGGGTAGAAAGTTACAAATAAAAAAGAAAGCAAAAAAAAACACAACAGAAAAACAAGGGAGGTGGAATGGGTTACCTGTAATACGTCAATGGAGATAGGTTCGTAGGTTATAAAGTATAGTTTTTCATCTATTCCTGAGTTCAAGTTTCAGCTGGGTCCTCGTGCTGTGCCAATCTATCCCTTCAGATAGTTAATGAATGGAGCCCAAATTTTATGGAAAAGATCTTGTTTGTCCATTAAGACAAGTCTAATTCTTTCTAAGTATAGGGTCTCCGACATTTCCGTAATCCACATTTTAATTGTGGGGGTTGTAGGGCCTTTCCAAAATTTTAATATTAATTTTTTTCCGGTTATTATACTGTAATTGAGGAAATTTCTTTGGTTTGTTGTGAGTGTTAAGGTTAAATGTATTTTTAAATAGTGTTTTTGACTGTGTATATGTGGGGGGCGGGGGGGGGGGGGGGAAGGGGGAAACTTTGTAAAAATCCCTTCCCTGTACGGGAGACCCGACCTTTTCCCTGTCGGGTCTCCGTTGTCGTTGGGGCCTAGCAACGTGGAGCGGCCTCCAGCCTGAACGACCTGGGGGCTCTAGTCACGGAGCCTGCGGAGCTGCGGACCCCACTTACCATCGTGGGGCTGGCCGGCATCGGAGCGTGGGGAGCGGTGGTGACTCGCTGCTGCGGCCCGACCACGGAGCTCGGAGGCTCCAGCTGCAGCCACAGGTCCGGTGGACTGGGACAGCGGGAGCTCGCGGGTGGAGAGACTGCTTTCCGGAGCTCCCGCAACGCGACTTCCCCAGCCCGTGTCGCGGGGTTGGAACGACCCGGAGCGGGTCCGTACATCGCCCGGTGCGGCTTCATGGCCGCGGGACATTCCAGCGCCCGCCGGGGGCTCCAACCGTGACATTTAGACCGGGAGTGGGGCCGTACATCGCTCCGCGCGGCCTAAAAATGGCCGTGGGACTTATCATCGCCCGCCTGGGGCTTCGACATCGGGAGAGACATGAGAACAGGGGAGAGAAAAGACTTTGCCTTCCATCACAGTGGGTTCACTGTGATGGATGTTTTTGTCAATTGAATTGTGTGTATGTCTGTAGGAAATTGTCTTTGCTTGTATGGCTGTGGAAACGGAGTTTCGTTTGAGCCTCATTGATAAATATTGATTGATTGATTGATTGATTGATAACAGCAGGGAAGAAACTGTCCCTGAATCATCTCCAGGGCCACAGGAAAGCTGCAGGTATCCCTCTCTGAGCAACTCCAGTCCCATAGCAAAATCATAGTCATAATTGAATGGTGGAGTAGACTCGATGGGCCGAATGGCCAACTCCTGCTCCTCTTGCATACAGTCATACAGTGTGGAAACATGTCCCATCTACACTAGTCCCACCTGCCTGCATTTGCCCCTATCCCTCTAAACCTGCCCTATCCATGTACCTGTCCAAATGTTTCTTAAACATTGTGATAGCCCCTGTCTCAACTACTCCCTCCGGCAGCTCGATCCATACAACCACCATCCTTTAAGTGGAAAAGTTACCCCTCAAGTTCTTATTAATTCTTTCCAAGCTCACCATAAACTTCAGTCCTCTGGTTCTCGATCCTCTTACTCTGGGCAAGAGACTCTGTGCATCTACCAGATCTACTTTCAGCACCGGCCCCTGATGAAGTGATAGCAAGTGATGGCAAGTGGGCCTCTGTTTTTTTAAATATTTTTATTTATTAGAAGTCCAGTAAATTACAGTAGTACGCCCCATATATCTTATTACATTTATTGTACCCCTTCATTTTTTAAGCTTTAAGGAAAGATAGAAAGAAAGAAAGTAAAGAAAGTGAGAAAGAGTCGTGTTAGTGCAAAAGTGTGATCAGAAAGAAATACCCATTAGACAAAGTTAGGGAAAAAAGTTAAGAAATAGACCAGAGAAAAGAAAGTAAGAAAAATAAACAAAAGCTCTATTATGAAAACCACGCAAAAAGGGATATACCAACTTCGTATTTTTCATGCCCCCTTACCAGATCCTGACACCATTTCTTTTTTAAAGTACTGTTGCACCTTATACTTGTAGTAAGTCGATAAATGCGGACCACGTCTTTTGGAAGTGGTCTGATTTGCCTGCAAGGAGGAGTCTCATATCTTCCAGGTGTAATGTTTCAAGCATATTTGAAACCACATATTTATTGTTGGTATAGGAGCATTTTTCCAGAATTTAAGTATAAGCTTTTTTCCCGTTATTAGCCCATAATTAAATAGATTCTTTTGAAACACGTTTAGTTCAGGGCTACCTTCCATTATTCCAAAAATAATCCATTCTGCTTTTGGTATCAGTTTTATTTTAATTCATTTTGTGAAGATTTCAAAAATTTCAGTCCAGAATTTTTCAAAAAATCAAAAAACAAATGAGTGCGCTATTGTAGTTTCTTGAGATCGGCATTTATCACAAATAGGTGAGACTTTCAGCACCGGTCCCTCTGATCCTGCACATCTTTGAAAATGTGCAGGAACAAAAAACATCAGAAAACATCATTCTGTCTTATTTTGCATCTCAAAATCCCTCTTCCACATTCCTCTTTCATGGCATGAGACTTTTCTAAACTGGCCAAGGTTCCCCTTCCTTCTCAATCCCCACATACCTTTATCCACATCACGTTTCCGTTCAGCTTCTGCTCTCTGCTCTTTCACCGCTGAGCAGTCTTTGAAGTATTCGTACCTGGATGGCTCAGGCATGCCGCTGATTTTTCGTAGGAGAGGGAATAAAGGACACAAGTCTTTCGGACACTGGAGGAGCCTGGAATTTAAGCAATTCCTCTGCCCGATTGAAAACCACCAACTTTCACCAACTTCTCTTTTTTCCTCCAATTATGTCACTTAAAGATGATAATTTGCCCTGAGTTCTGCTGTGCTCAGCACATGCAAGCTTGTGCCATAACAGCAAATAAAACGCACGCCTGTAAAGAATTAAAAAAAATGATGGTCAGTCTAGTTTGCTCTAAATGTTATTCCCTTAACATGTATCTATACACTGTAAATGGCTCGATTGTAATCACGTATTGCCTTTCTGCTGCCTGGTTAGCCCGCAACAAACAGATTTTCACTGTACCTCGGTACACGTGACAATAAACTACACTGAAAATCCTTAACTATCTTCCTGTGTTGGACAAAACTTGGTTCTTTTGTGAAATAAAGAGTTCTGTTTCCCTTATCACCTTTATGACTCTCGTAGTAATTTCCACGGCATTTGAAAAACAACACCACATGGTTGCTGAAAACCAAGAGAATGGCAATTGGTGGAAATTGGAAAGGAAACCGGTTGCATCATGGCTTGGTTCGGCAATTTAAGCGCCCTGGAGAGGAAAAGACTACAAAAAGTAGTAAACACTGCCCAGTCCATCATCGGCTCTGACCTTCCTTCCATCGAGGGGATTTATCGCAGTCGCTGCCTCAAAAAGGCTGGCAGTATCATCAAAGACCCACACCATCCTGGCCACACACTCATCTCCCTGCTACCTTCAGGTAGAAGGTACAGGAGCCTGAAGACTGCAACAACCAGGTTCAGGAATAGCTACTTCCCCTCAGCTCGGACAAAACTCTGATTATTAACAACCATTTTCTGTTATTTGCACTTTACCAGTTTATTTATTCATGTGTGTATATATTTATATCATGGTATATGGACACATTTATCTGTTTTGTAGTAAATGCCTACTATTTTCTGTGTGCTTAAGCAAAGCAAGAATTTCATTGTCCTATACAGGGACACATGACAATAAACTCACTTGAACTTGAAAACAGAAACCGCTGGAAACAGAATCTGTGGATTGAGAAACTGTTAAGACTTCATGTTTAATAGCCCTTAATTTAGTTTAGTTTGGTTTAGTTTAGAGATACAGCGTGGAAACAGGCCCTTCGGCCCACCGGGTCCGCGCCGACCAGCGATCCCCGCACACAGACACTATCCTACACCCTCTCCAAGACGTGAAGCTCACCGTTTGACCTGTTTTTACAAAATGTTAAATGGTCAGCTCGACATAGATCACAAGACCTACACCAACCCCAAACCAACTAGGAGCAGACGAGGGCATTCGATCCAATTTGTGATCCCAGCTACAAAGACAGATGTGTACAGCAATTCGTTCTTCCCCCGCACAATTAAAGCATGGAATAATCTCCACCCAACTGTAGTTACCCAACCAGATGCAACTAAATTTAAAGTAGCTCTTTCTTCCCAATAACCCTTTCTGGCTTAAGCCCTCCCTTCACCACCTCCAGTTTAAATTCCAGTTGGAATATTTTGGAGGACCAAGCAACCAAGAACCAAGAACCAAGACAAGTTTTACATTTACACCAGGCCAATTAACCTACAAACCTGTACGTACTTGGAGTGCGGGAGGAAACCGGAGATCTCGGAGAAAACCCACGCAGGTCATGGTGAGAAGGTACAAACTCCGTACAGGCAGCACCCGTAGTCGGGATCGAACCCGGGTCTCTGGCGCTGCATTCGCTGTAAAGCAGCAACTCTACCGCTGGGCCCCCGTGCCACCCCAATGATCCTAGTAAAGACACAACGCTATGATGCTAGCGGGAGTGGAAGAGTCACTGTGAGTATGGTCATGTACTTACCAGCTCCTCGCGGTCCCACTCAGTTATATTGTGCACAGGGAGTATACTTATATATGAGTAGCTAATCACACAGCAAACCACATAGTCACTTGCACCGGTTCTTATCGTGTCCAAAACAGACTTGTTTATCTCTGCGGTTCTACTTGGTATTGTGCCTCCCTTCATCCCTGTTCACCCACAACATCCTTTGCAGTTCTGTAGTACCACCTGTTGGTCACCAGCTGGCAATTGTAAGCAAGTAAAGCAGGCTCACTGGCGCAACATGCAATCAGTGGCGGACTGGCCAGGGTGTCAGCTTGCCCGATGACAAGTGGGCCCCTGATGAAGTGATAGCAAGTGATGGCAAGTGGGCCCCTGTTAAATGATAGCATTGTAGTTGTGGGTGGGCCCCCTTTGTCTCCTGGCAACCAATATTTTTAGACCCAGTCTGCCACTGCATGCAATCGGTCATTGTCCACATTAGCTCTTAAGCCCACATCCTCCTCTACATTATACAATACAATACAATACAATACAATTCAATTTATTGTCATTTGGACCCCTTGAGGTCCAAACGAAATGTCGTTTCTGCAGCCATACATTACAAACAAATAGACCCAAGACACAACATAATTTACATAAACATCCATCACATTGCTGTGATGGAAGGCCAAAAAAACTTCTCTCTCCACTGCACTCTCCCCCCCGATGTCAGAGTCAAAGTCAAAGCCCCCGGCGGGCGATGGCGATTGTCCCGCGGCCATTAAAGCCACGCCGGGTGATGCAAGGTCGCGCACCGGGTTCTTGATGTTAGAGCCCCCGGCGTGCGCTCGCAGAGTCCCGCGGCCATTCCAATCCGCGCGGGGCGGTGATGTAGGCCCCGCTCGAGGAGCTCTTCAACCCCGCAACTCGGGCGGGAGAAGTCGCCGCTGCGGAAGCCCTGAAAAGCGGTCTCCCTCCAGGGACCCGCGGGCTCCCGGTGCCGCCGTCCGCCAAACCCGCGGTTGCAGCCTCCGAATCTCCGGGGGTCGGGTCGCAGCAGCGTCCACCACAGCTCCACCCGCTCCGGACTCGGCCAGCTCCGCGACGGTGAGGTGAGTAGTTGGCACCAGAGCCCCCGGTCTTCCTGTTGGAGGCCGCTCCTCGTTGCAGCCCCAACGACAACGGACCCGACAAAGAAAAGGTCGGGTCTCCCGTGCAGGGAGAGATTTAAAAGTTACCCCCAACCCCCCCAAACCACCCCCACCCCCCCACACACATACCCCAACAAAAAATAACAAAAACTACATAAAAACATAGACATAAAATAATAAAAACGCAGACGGACTGCAGAGGCCGCTGCTGACGAAAGTCGCGCCGCCCACCGCCCATTCCTGGCAGCATCAGTGGAGGGATATCGACCTTGGGTCAGGACCCTACTTCAGTCTGATGGGGCAGAGGAGAGATAGGGGGTGATGAGAGGTGAGCAGAAGGGGGCAAGATTTGATGATGATCAACATGATAAGCTCATTCAGTCCCCTTGTGGTACAAAGTGGTCGGAGACATTGTATAATAAGGATTACAGCACGAAGATCAAGCACGAAGATAGATCCATAATGTAATATTGATTCCCAAAGTCCACACCGACACTGTCATCTGTTGAGAGAATGGAGCAGCTGGGCTTGTACACTCTGGAATTTAGAAGGATGATAGGGTATCTTATTGAAACATATAAGATTATTAAGGGCTCGGACACGCTAGAGGCAGGAAACATGTTCCCAATGTTGGGGGAGTATAGAACCAGGGGCCATGGTTTATGAATAAGGGGTAAGCCATTTAGAGCGGAGACGAGGAAAAACTTTTTCGCACACAGAGTTGTGTGTTTGTGGAATTCTCTGCCTCAGAGGGTGGTGGAGGCTGGTTCTCTGGATGCTTTCAAGAGAGAGTTAGATAGAGCTTTTAGGGATTGCGGAGTTAAGGGGTATGGGGAGAAGGCAGGAACGGGGTACTGATTGGGGATGATCAGCCATGATCACATTGAATGGCGGTGCTGGCTCGAAGGGCCGAATGGTCTACTCCTGCACCTATTATCTATTGTCTATTGAACCAACTAAAAGGCCACCAGCTACTTCCTCCTTGAAACCCTTACGAATGACTTAGAATTTTCCTGATCTTATTAACCTCTTTGGATGGACAAAAGTGCTGGAGAAACTCAGCGGGTGCAGCAGCATCGATGGAGCGAAGGAAATAGGCAACGTTTCGGGCCGAAACCCTTCTTCAGACTTTTGTCTACCTTCGATTTTCCAGCATCTGCAGTTCCTTCTTAACCTCTTGGGATATGTGGGCTGCCAAATTGGTTATGTTTGGGGGACTCATCAGGGATGTAGGTGCATCCCCTATTAGGGCACCTTTTTTGGCCAAAATAAAGTCCAAAGCCGTGCGATTCTGCCAGGCCACGGTGCGGAGTGCAACCAGCTCGGCCATCACAGAGGAGAGGGGCTTCTGGATATCTGTAAGGGCATCTGCTGTTTCCTTAGCCAGTTTCTCCATAACCGATGCCATGTTGATCGGTTCTCGTGAGGCGCGGGCTGTCCCATAGGAGGGGAACGCAATCATCCAAAACCGTTCAGGTTCGGATATGCCTCATTTGGAAGGATATCTCGGTCACCCGTACACTAGTCCTAGCCTACACACTAGGGACAATTTACAGATGCCAATAGGATGCAAGCAGAAGCCTCCACCTGGCACATCCCGGGCAATGCTGACGACAGAAACTGTACCACAGTGCCTGACCAAAGTAGCCGATTCTGTAATCAACGACCGCCGACCGTCAATGACTGACCGGAAAGCCGTGATATGGAAGATGGCCGGACATGAGGAAGAGGAACAGAAGCCCATTAACCTACAAACCCAGCACCTCTTTGGAGTGTGTGAGAACAGCACCTGGAGTCAGGAGTTTGTACGTTCTCCCCGTGACCGCGTGGGTTTCCTCCGGGTGCTCCGGTTTCTTCCTACATCCCAAAGAGGTGCGGGTTTGTGGGTTAATTGGCCCTCTATAAATTCCCTCTAGTGTGTAGGGAGTGGATGAGATAGTGGGATAATGGATTACTGGTGCGAGCGGGTGATCGAAGGTCGGCGCGTACTCGGTGGGCCGAAGGGATCATTTTCATACAGCATCTTCCAACCAACCAGAAGATTCAGCGATGTTAAGAAAATTATGCATCGCCTCTCCGTTTATTTCGACGTTTTTGTCTCGTCCATGTTGGAGAGAAAATATAAAGCTGTTTGGCTGACAGCTGGAAACAATCCAATGAGTGACTGAAGATAGACACAAAATGCTGGAGTAACTCAGCGGGTCAGGCAGCATCTCTGGAGAGAAGGAATGGGTGACGTTTCGGTTTGTGTCTATCTTTGGTTTAAACCAGCATCTGCAGTTCCTTCATACACGAGTGACTGAAGCATTTGTTTATTTTACGATTGGTTGGTGGGGGAGGAAGGTTGCCATGGAGATTGATGTGTTGTCCCGCCAATGACAGGAGGATGGGGGGGCGGTGAGAGGTTGGAGACGGGGGAATGTGTGATGACTTTAGCTCCAGCTGGCAACCACACAGTAGTTGCATTTGGGATGTCATAGAGTGCTAGTTTGCAACACAGAGGTACGAACATCGATTTCTCTAACTTCAAGTAACCCTGCATTAATTCCCTCTCTCTCCATCCATCACCCATATGGAACGAGCTGCCGGAGGAGGTATCTTCTTGCATATGGCGTGCACAGCCTCACAAAACACTACATCTATTTGTTTGTGCACGTTGGGTTGATTGCATTCGTGGCATTTGAGGCAGGGACTATCGCAACGTTTAAGATGCTTTTAGACAGGTATGTGGATAGGACAGGTTTGGAGGGATATGGGCCAAAAGCGGGCAGGTGGGACTAGTGTAGAGTGGGTGTGGTCGGTGTGGGCCGAAGGGCCTGTTTCCGCGCTGTATCACTCTGTGACTATTACAGTGGAGAACAGTTGCTTTCAAGATGGGGTGGGAGAATGCAATCTTCACGTGGTCCGCCCTGTTTCGACAAATTCAATCAACCCGGCGTGCACAATCAAATAAGATCAAATAGAACAAGTTGTCCTGCAACTTTAGGCTGTGTACGCCATACCCAAGAAGAAGAAGAAGATATCACTTGATTCACAAGCTCTGTCATTGCTTAGAAAATCTCTCGCTTCCACAATGTCACAGCTTCCACCTATGTTCACTGAGACTTCACACTCCCTCACGCTGTGCATGCTTGGGTTCTGACACCTCTCTGCCTGCCTGTTTGAGGTGACAGTGTTAGCACGGACTGTTTATTTTCAGACCAGATCTGTCTTTATTTGCAACTTCCCCTCAGAGCAGCTTCCCTGCTTAGTGGGACCAAATGAATGGGTGAAGATGGACACAAAATGCTGGAGTAACTCGGGGGTCAGGCAGCATCTCTGGAGGGTGACGTTTCGGGTCGAGACCCTTCTTCAAACTTTCAACTGCTTCATAGTTCATAATACTTCAAGTAAGGTCATAAGGAATAGTAGCAGAATTATGCCATTCAGCCCATCAAGTCTACTCAGCCATTAGGGACGACAGATGGCACAATGGGCTAAGTGTTCGGCTGGCAACCGGAAGGTAGCCGGTTCGAATCCCGCCTGGAGTGCATACTGTCGTTGTGTCCTTGGGCAAGACACTTCACCCACCTTTGCCTGTGTGTGAATGTGTGTGAGTGATTGGTGGTGGTCGGAGGGGCCGTAGGCGCAGATTGGCAGCCACGCTTCCGTCAGTCTGCCCCAGGGCAGCTGTGGTTACAGAAGTAGCTTACCACCACCGAGTGTGACTGAGGAGCGAATGAATAATGCGATGTAAAGCGCCTTGAGTATTAGAAAGGCGCTATATAAATCCCATCCATTATTATTATTATTCAGTCGTGGCTGATCTATCCCTCCCTCCTAACCCCGTTCTCCTGCCTTCTCCCCGTAACCTCTGACCCCCGTACTAATCAAGAATGCACAGATAATCATGAAGTACGGGATACCAAAATGTTCATCGTGCAAGTGTGCGGGCATCGCCAGTTGGTGTGGACTCGGTTGACCAAAGGGCCTGTTTCTGCGCTGTCCCTTGAGACTAAACCAAGCTAAATGAAAGGTAGACAAAAATGCTGGAGAAACTGAGCGGGTGAGGCAGCATCTATGGAGCGAAGGAATAGCTGACGTTTCGGGACGAGACTCTTCTTCAGACATCCTCGACCCAAAACGTCACCTATTCCTTCGCTCCATAGATGCTGTCTCACTCGCTGAGTTTCTTCAGCATTTTTGTCTACCTTCGATTTTTCCAGCATCTGCAGTTCCTTCTTAAACAAGCTAAGTTAAAGGTCTCCAATTTCATTAGAAAGGCCAGGATTTACAATCTATTCCCCGTATCTCTTGAATTGAGAATGTTTCAAAGTTATTTCATCAGGCGGTTATGAGTCTAGCCGACTCAAGTCGGGGCTGGATTTCCATAACAGCCCAGTGTGGCAATAGCATGAGTCTCCATTCTCCAAGAGAGAGTTGTGGTCAAATGTGTTTTTATCATAATCCAGTAGTTTCATGTTGACTAAACTGAGTGTAGCAGTTCCGTCCAGATTTAATTCCTTAACAGTTTAAGTTTCGCAACTGTCATAGAAACTTTGAGCCATACTGCACAACAACAAGCCATCGGCCCACCAATTCTACATTGGACATTAAGCACCCATCTCAATACTATCCCACATGTTTTATTTTCCCTACCCACATCAAACCCAGATCCCTGGCATCGTCAGGTAGCAAGCAAAATGTGTAGGAAGAAACTGCAGATGCTGGTTTATATCAAAGATAGACACAAAAAGCTGGAGTTATAGCCCTGTACCACGGTACGAGTTCATTCCTCCCTCACCAGCTTTGTCCTTACTGCCCTGTCGTGGAGTGGATCTGGCCGGTGTGGAGGCGACATCGGGCACAGCTGATCCCATCTAGCCCACCAGCTTTGTCGCAGCCCGTTGGTTTCTCCACCTGTAATCAGCATGGTAAAAACACAAAAAAGACCGCAGCTCTTACCTGCAGGTCCAGGTTAAAATTGTCGCTACGGGGGAACGTCGTTCCACCCCGTCTCCTGCCGTTTTCGACTTGTCCAAAAAGTCGACGGCTCCATTTGAATAGTCTCCCGCCCGGCCGTGGTGTTCTGGCCGGCGCGGGACCAAAAGTCGGCACAGCTGATCCCTTACGGGGCTTGTGCCTTCAGCTGCTGCTGGCTCCCGCAACTTCGCGGTCCTCCCCAGCCAGCTTTACTCGCAGCACTTGTGGACACTATTTTGTCCAGCTTCCCCCCCTGTGTAAAAACAGCGCAGGGACAAAAACTACCGCAGAGTAAATCACTTACCTACAGGTCGCGGTTTCAAACTTACCGCTGCGGGGGAACGCTCCACCTCGCCTGTCGTTTCGCAAGCGTGAAGCGATATGACACGCATGCGTCATGGCGGGGTTCTTCACGTAGTCACTCACGTGACTCCGAAGTAAAATTAACATAGCGGGTACGTCGGAGCTTGGGGACGTCTCTTAGCGCTAACAGCAGGTACTCGGGAAGACTCGCTAACGGCAGGTAAGCATGGGAAGACTCGTTCAACATGATGAAAAATGTCCACGAGAGCCCCGAGTACCGACGAGTGGCCATTACCGCAAATCTCCGAGTTCGAATCAGGGCAAACTCGGGAGAACTCGTGGAATGAATTCGTACCGTGTGACAGGGGTTTAACTCAGCGGGACAGGCAGCATCTCTGGAGAGAAGGAATGGGTGACGTTTCGGGTCGAGACCCTTCTTCAGACGCTGCTGAACTCTCGTCGTAGAGAGGAGGAGAACTAGTTCAAAGTAGACATACCTTGAGGATATTTTGCAGTGGAGCAGTCAAAATGTGTTGGTAGGAACTGCAGATGCTGGTTTAAACAGAAGACAGACACAAAATGCTGGAGTAACTCAGCGGGACAGGCAGCATCTCTGGAGAGAAGGAATGGTTTGAAGAAGGGTCTCGACCCAAAACGTCACCCATTCCTTCTCTCCAGAGATGCTGCCTGTCCCGCTGAGTTACTCCAGCATTTTGTGTCGACCTTCGATTTTACCCAGCATCCGCAGTTCTTTCTCACATAATCTTTCAGCCTTCCCTGTCACGAAGGGGTTAATGAAGGAGCCTTAGGAATGAGCTCGGCACCTCTTGAGTTTACTTTCTTCCACTTTGCACAAGACCTTGGCATCCATGGGAACTGTGACAGTGTGATTGTGTGAGCATCTGTCACAAGGCAATTAAGGGCTGTGTGTAATGCAACGAGAGAGAGGAAGAGAGGACAAGGAAACTTGTTTGTCCAAATCCAGGGTCCTGGAAAATGCAGCAGAGCATTGGAGTGGGCTGTGGTGAAGTTGTGTGGTGTTCACTGGAGTGATTACAGCAACAGGGGATATAGCCCAGTGAACCGATCCAATGCTGGGACTGTGCAATGAGATTTAAAGGGAAAGAGAAATATTATTATATAGTCGTGCTCTGACTGTCTGAAGAAGGGTCTCGACGTGAAACGTCACCCATTCCTTCTCTCCAGGGATGCTGCCTGTCCCGCTGAGTTACTCCAGCATTTTGTGTCTGTTTTCAATGATTCAATTATACTTTATGATCACATGTACCACATGTGACTTAGTAAGTTTTCAGATGACACAAAAATTGATGCAATAATGGATAGTGAGAAAGGTTATTAAATAATTCATCAGCCTACATTTTTCACCCAAAGGGTGGTGGGTGTATGGAGCAAGCTGCCAGAGGAGGTAGTTGAGGCTGGGTTTATCTCAACGTTTAAGAAGCAGTTAGACAGGTACATGGATAGGGTACACAAAATGCTGGAGAAACTCAGCGGGTGCAGCAGCATCTATGGAGCGAAGGAAATAGGCGACGTTTCGGGCCGAAACCCTTCTTCAGACTTCTTCAGATGATAGGTACATGGATAGGACAGGTTTGGAGGGATATGGACCAAGCACAGGCAAGTGGGACTAGTGTAGCTGGGACATGTTGGTCGGTGTGGGCAAGGGCCTGTTTCCACACTGTATCACTCTATGAATCTATATAGACAATAGACAATAGGTGCAGGAGTAGGCCATTTGGCCCTTGAGCCAGCACCGCCATTCAATGTGATGATGGCTGATCATCCACAATCAGTACCCCGTTCCTGCCTTCTCCCCATATCCCCTGTCTTTAAGAGCTCTATCTAACTCTCACTAGAAAGCATCCAGAGAACCGGCCTCCACCGACCTCTGAGGCAGAAAATTCCACAGACTCACAACTCTCTGTGTGAAAAAGTGTTTCCTCATCTCCATTCTAAATGGCTTACCCCTTATTCGTAAACTGTGGCCCCTGGTTCTGGACTCCCTCAACATCGGGAACATCCCCATATTTGGGTTACATGGCAGAGAAATAGCAGATGGAGTTTAGTCCAGACTTGTGTGAGGTGATTGGGAGGTCAAATGTAAAAGGAAAATTTGCAGTAAACGTCAGGATCCTGTAGCATTGATGATTAGAGGGATGATAGGGTTCACCCATAGCGTTCTGAAAGTGGCTCTGCTGGTGGAAGGCACACAGCAAGCTTGCCTTCACCAGAGTATAAAAATCAGAAAAAAACCTGATGAAAACTAGCATACATACATTACTGCTCTCTCAATGTCAGGCACTCGCTGATATAATTTAAAATACTGCATAGGCTTTACTACTCAAAGACTAAATTGAATAAGATCTTCACGACCGTCTCCCCTACTTGTGATAAATGCCACCTCCAAGAAGCGACTTTAACCCATTATTTTGCTTCCTGTATAAAGACACAAAACTTCCGGAGGGGAATATTTGACATCTTCTCTAAAGTACTTAAAATTAAACTGGAACCAGATATAAAACTGATCACATTCGGTATGTCAGAGGCCTGTTCTAAGCTAACGATATTTCAAAGACGTTTCCTTGACTACGGCGTAATAACAGCGAAAAAACTCGTACTCAAATTTTTGGAAAAAGACAGCAGTTCCTACAGTGAAGATGTGGTTAACTGACATGTCCGAGACACTACATTTAGCAAAACATTAGGCTCGGCTGAAAAAGCAGATCAATTTCTTAAAACATGGTCGCCTTTCACTGAATTTCTGCAACAACAGAATGGTTAAACACAAATTTAAAACCGATGCCGGGGATGGGTGAGGGGGGGGGGGGGGAAGGATAGTAGGGTATACCTCCATCTTTCTTTTTCTTATTTCTCTTCTTTCCTCTTGCACTTCTTTGGTAGTTTTTTTTTTTTTTTTTTTTTTAATTTATTAGAAGTAAGTACAATACAGTGGCACCTTTTTTTCAGGTGCCAAATATATGTTGGCATATTACATTCTATGTACAACTTCAATTTTTTTTTTTTTTTAAAGAAATGAGAGAGAGAAAAAGAGTCTAGATAATAGAGAGTGGAAAAACGTGTAGTGTGTGTGTAAAGAAAGACAAAGAAAATGGAGAAAGAGAGAGTGAGGGAGAAAAGTAAAAAAAGAGGAAAGAGAGAGAAAAAGAGTGGAAAATAGGAGATGAGTATTTGCATTCTTGACCATCTTTCACCCAGACCTGAAAAAGTTGATTTTTACGATTCTGCTGATTTTACGATTTTTACCACATGTATCCAAGAACTCAATAAATGGAGACCAACTCGTTAAGAATTGGTCTGGTTTATCTATTGGGAGGATCTTCTTTGGTAGTTTAGGGGTCTTTTCCTTTCTTTCTTTTATTGTACTTCTTTTTAATAATAATAATAATAATAATAAAAATAAACTTTATTACGGACTCAAGGTCCAGACAACGGGCAACATTACATTAAAAAATGCATTGCATATCAAATATCATAAATACATATCAAATCTTGGTATATCACTTATAAAAACATCATCATTTATATTTTAAAAAAACCCCAAAAAAACACAATACGTAAGTTAAAAATCAAGATTAAAAGATGATCAATGTCCTACAACGAGACAACGATACCAGTGTCTCCACAGCTGGGATTCGTAGCGTGTAGTGCTAACCCTTATGTTTGACAAGGCCAGAATAAGCACATTTTTAGAGTCATTTATCCTGCAAGGACTGGGGACAAAATTCCCCCTTGTCTAACACCATTGCTAACCCCAAATGGGGCTGAGACCCCATTCTCCCCTTTTTTAAATTTAGGTTTCAATGTTAAAACTGAAGTTGTACAATAATTGTATAACTGCCATGTCTATCACCTTATCCCTGTACAATTGCTTCTAATAAAATAAATTCCAAAAAAAACACGAAAAAAAAAAAAAACTAGCATCTGCAGTCCCTTGTTTCCATTCTATAAAAATCAGGATGTTGTGTTGCAACTTTGTAAAGCTGTGGTTGAACCACATTTGGAGTATTGCGTGCGATCCTGGACACCACACTGCCGGAAGGATGTGGACATTTTGAAGAGGATGCATAAAAGGTTTACCAGAACATTGCCTAATTTAACAGGTTTTAGCTATATGTTGGACAAATTTGTGTTGTTATCTCCAGAGCATCAGAGGTGTAGGGGTGATCTGATGAAAGCACATAAATGCTGCAAATGACACAATAGACAATAGGTGCAGGAGTAGGCCATCCGGCCCTTCGAGCCAGCACCGCCATTCAATGTGATCATGGCTGATCATCCCCAACCAGTAGCCCGTTCCTACCTTCTCCCCATATCCCCTGACTCTGCTATTTTTAAGAGCCCTATCTAGCACTCTCTTGAAAGCTAGTCAATAGTCAACAGACAATAGACAATAGACAATAGGTGCAGGAGTATGTCATTCAGCTCTTCGAGCCAGCACCGCCAATCAATTTGATCATGGCTGATCATCCCCAATCAGTACCCCGTTCCTGCCTTCTCTCCATATCCCCTGACTCTGCTATTTTTACGAGCCCTATCTAGCTCTCTCTTGAAAGCATCCAGAGAACCGGCCTCCACCGCCCTCGGAGGCAGAGAATTCCACAGACTCACCACTCTCTATGAGAAAAAGTGTTTCCTCGTCTCTGTTCTAAATGGCTTACTCCTTATTCTTAAACGGTGGCCCATTCAGCACTCTGGGTAGACACAACAAGCTGGAGTAACTCAGGAGGGACTGACAGCATCTCTGGAGAAAAGGAATTAGTGACGTTTCGGGTTGAGAGGCAGATGCGATAGTGGTGTTTAAGCAGCTTTTAAAGAGGCATATGCAGGGAATGGAGGGATATGGATCTTGTGCACGCAGAGGAGATTAGCTTAATTTGGCATCATGCTCAGTACAGACATTGAGGGCCGAAGGGCCTGTTCCTGTGATGTACTGTTCTTTGTTCATCTGTAATCTTCTCTCTCTCACATGCACTTATAATCCCATTGATATTTGGTACCACCATCTACACTCAAGGTTATTTACAGCAGCCAATTAACCTATTGTGACATTTCACGATAAATATTCTGTTCCATTCTATGAGATCATTTTAATTCTCATGAGAGCACAGGCCCAGTCTACTCATCCCATACGTCAAGTGCCATCGAATAAATCAATGTGGTGAACCTTCGATACACTCCCTCTATTGACAATAGACAATAGACAATAGGTGCAGTAGGCCATTCGGCCCTTCGAGCCAGCACCGCCAATCAATGTGATCATGGCTGACCTTCCCCAATCAGTACCCTGTTCCTGCCTTCTCCCCATATCCCCTGACTCCGCTATTTTTAAGAGCCCTATCTAGCTCTCTCTTGAAAACATCCAGAGAACCGGCCTCCACCGCCCTCTGAGGCAGAGAATTCCACAGACTCACCACTCTCAATGAGAAAAAGTGTTTCCTCGTCTCCGTTCTAAATGGCTTACTCCTTGTTCTTAAACTGTGTGGCCCCTGGTTCTGGACTCCCCCAAACATCGGGAACATGTTTCCTGCCTCTAGCGTGTCCAAACCCTTAACAATCTTATATGTTTCAATAAGATCCCCGCTGATCCTTCTAAACTCCAGAGTGTACGAGCCCAGCTGCTCCATTCTCTCAGCATATGACTCCCGCCATCCCGGGAATTAATCTTGTAAACCTACGCTGCACTCCCTCAATAGCAAGAATGTCCTTCCTCAAATTAGGGGACCAAAACTGCACACAATACTCCAGGTGTGGTCTCGCTAGGGCTCTGTACAACTGCAGAAGGACCTCTTTGCTCCTATACTCGACTCCTCTTGTTATAAAGGCAAACATGCCATTCGCTTTCTTCACTGCCTGCTGTACTTGCATGTTTACTTTCATAGACAGATGAACAAAGACCCCCAGATCCCGTTGTACCTCCCCTTTTCCCAACTTGACGCCATTCAGATATTGGTAACATCCTTCCTCAGATAAACTAAAACTGAAACTTGTAGGTCATTTGGCTTGGTGTGTGTGTGTGTACGTGGTCCCTAGTGTGTGTAGGATAGTGTTAATGTGCGGGGATCGCTGGTCGGTGTGGACTCGATGGGCCGAAGGGCCTGTTTCCACCCTGTATCTCTCAACTAACTAAAGACAGGAGACCAGAAATCTAGGGATCAAGAATAAGAGGACAGTTGTTTAAAGATGTTCAGAGCAGAAATATTCAATACGAACCCAAGGGGCAATCTTTCACTCAGAGGGTGGTGGGCACACGGAATGTGTTGCCTAATAAGGAACTGCAGATGCTAGTTTACCAAGGAAAGACACAAGATGCTGGAGTAACTCAGTGGGTCAGGTAGTATCTCTGGAGAACGTTGATCAGTGATGTTTTTGGTCAGGACCCTTTTCCCTGTCTGCAGAAGGACCCCATCCACAAACTTCACCTTTCCATGTTCTCCAGGGATGCTGCCTGACCCGCTGAGTTATTGCAGCACTTTGTGTGTTTGCTAGAAAAGGTTGAGGCAAGTACTATAACAGCATTTAAAAGTCGTTTGGTCTACATGGATAGGAAAGGTTTAGAGGGATATGGGCCAAATGCAGGTAAGCTTAGATGAGGCATCTTATGAGTTGGGCTTATTTCTGTGCTGTGTGTGACTCTATGACTCTATAATGCAAAATCAGAAAGGTTTTGGAAGTGTGAGTTAATACAAGTGAATACTAACTGTTGCCAATGGTAACCAATAGGACACAATATAAGATTAATTGCAAAAGAACCTGGATAAAAAAAGATGTATGTGCCTTCCCTTTCATGCAGTGAGTTGTTTATAACTTGGAGGAAACTGATTAGAGTCATAGAGTGATACAGTGTGGAAAAAGGCCCTTCGGCCCAACACGCCCACACCGGCCAACATGTCCCAGCTATACTAGTCCCACTTGCCTGCGCTTGGTCCATATCCCTCCAAACCTGTCCTATCCATGTACCTGTCTAAATGTTTCTTAAATGTTGGGATAGTCCCAGCCTCAACTACCTCCTCTGGCAGCTTGTTCCATACACCCACCACCCTTTGTGTGAAAAAGTTACCCCTCAAATTCCTATTAAATCTTTTCCCCTTCACCTGGGACCTATGTCCTCTGGTCCTCGATTTCTCTACTCTGGCCAAGAGATTCTATCCATCTACTATTCCTGTGCAGTTTTGGTCCCCTAATATTGTATTGTATTGTATTGTATTCAAATTTATTGTCATTGTCTCAGTTAGAGACAACGAAATGAATTTCCCTTACAGGCAGTATCATAAAAATAAAAATAAATAAATAATAATAAATAATAAAACATATTAAAAATAAAATAGAATTAGAAAAAAAAGCACAAACACTGAAAGTCCACGACACAACATAACACAGTGGCACCAAGGTGAGGAAGGCACCATAGTCCAGCCAGCCTCCACTCCGTTCTTCGGAGGATATGAGGAAGGACAATCTATTCCTCTCATATTGAAGAGGAACTTTCAAAAAGGATTTGGATACATACATGAGGTGGAGACTTTAGAGAGCTACGGAGGAAGAGTATGGTCGTGCCTGTTTCACTGTTGCCCTGTTGAGTTTTGCTGTCTATATACCTCATTATCACCTCCCCCACAGCCAACAATGAACCATTGTGGGCTCCATCTTTCCTTGATCATCATTGCTTTTTGCATACCTTTCATTCATTTGTCCTGTGTCTATATCTCTCGGTTCCTGTTCCCCTTGGTCCATATTACTCCAAACTGATAAGTATCAGTAGAGACTTATCATCACATGTACCGAGGGACAGTGAAAAGCTTTTGTTTGCTTGCCACCCAAATTAAATGAGACCAAACTGTGTATGAGTGCGATCAAGTCACATACAGGTGGTGCAGAGGGATGCAGATTGTGTAGGAAGGAACTGCAGATGCTGGTTTAAACCAAAGATAGACACAAAATGCTAGAGTAACTCAGGCAGCATCTCTGGAGAAAATAAATAAGTGACGTTTCAGGTCTGGACCCGAAAGGTCACCTATTTCTTTTCCCCTGAAATGCTGCCGGACCCGCTGAGTTACTCCAGCTTTTTTGTGTGTCTATCTACAGTAATATGGTTGAGGCAGACTAGTATATGTACCTAATTATGGCACCCTGACGGATACTCGAATCCCTGCTATACGATGCGATAGAATTTTTCTCAATTTCCCTCCTGGGATGAATAAAGTTCTATCGTATCATATCTCTCTAACTTCTACAGGTGCACAGTAGAGAGCATGCTGACGGGTTGCATCGTGGCTTGGTTCGGCAACTTGAGCGTCCAGGAGCGGAAAAGACTGCAGAAAGTTGTAAACACTGCCCAGTCCATCATCGGCTCTGGCCCCTCCCTACCATCGAGGGGATCTATCGCAGTCGCTGCCTCAAAAAGGCTACCAACATCATCAAAGACCCACACCATCCTGGCCACTCACTCATCTCTCCGTTGCCATCGGGAAGAAGGTACAGGAGCCTGAAATCTGCAACATCCAGGTTCAGGAACAGCTACTTCCCCACAGCCATCAGGCTATTAAACACCACATCAACCAAGCTCTGACCAATAACAGCCTATTATTATTATTATTGCACTTTATCTGTTTATTTATTGTGTATATATGGTCTATGGATTATAGACACACTGAACTTTATCACCTGTCTGAAGAAGGGTTTCGGCCCGAAACTTTGCCTATTTCCTTCGCTCCATAGATGCTGCTGCACCCGCTGAGTTTCTCCAGCATTTTTGTCTACCTTAAGAACTTTATCTCCTGTTCTGTATTATGTTTACATACTCTGTTGTGCTGCAGCAAGTAAGAATTTCATTGTCCTAGCTGGGACACATGCCAATAAAACTCTCTTGAGACTTGATGGTCTGGCTGTACTGCAGTATGAGAGGTTTGTCAGCAGGGGTCACTGTGTCGTGGTCCATGGAGTTCAACTGGGGCACTCAGAAATACTAGTGAGTATTGGAACCATAGAAACATAGAAACATAGAAATTAGGTGCAGGAGTAGGCCATTCGGCCCTTCGGGCCTGCACCGCCATTCAATATGATCATGGCTGATCATCCAACTCAGTATCCCGTACCTGCTTTCTCTCCATACCCTCTGATCCCCTTAGCCACCAGGGCCACATCTAACTCCCTCTTAAATATAGCCAATGAACTGGCCTCGACTACCCTCTGTGGCAGGGAGTTCCAGAGATTCACCACTCTGTACAAGACCCTGTACAACTGCAGTAGAACCTCCCTGCTCCTATACTCAAATCCTTTTGCTATGAAAGCTAACATACCATTCGCTTTCTTCACTGCCTGCTGCACCTGCATGCCCACTTTCAATGACTGGTGTACCATGACACCCAGGTCTCGCTGCATCTCCCCTTTTCCTAGTCGGCCACCATTTAGATAATAGTCTGCTTTCCTGTTTTTGCCACCAAAATGGATAACCTCACATTTATCCACATTATAGTGCATCTGCCAAACATTTGCTCACTCACCCAGCCTATCCAAGTCACCTTGCAGTCTCCTAGCATCCTCCTCACAGCTAACCCTGCCCCCCAGCTTAGTGTCATCCGCAAACTTGGAGATATTGCCTTCAATTCCCTCATCCAGATCATTAATATATATTGTAAATAGCTGGGGTCCCAGCACTGAGCCTTGCGGTACCCCACTAGTCACTGCCTGCCATTGTGAAAAGGACCCGTTTACATATATGTAATCCAAGTAGGAGATAATTCTCTCGTATTTATGGAGATGCAAGAAACTGCAGGTGCTGAAATCTTGAACAAAACACAAAGTGCCGGAGGAACGCGGTGGGTCAGGCAGCATCAGTGGAGGGAGGTACAATGAACTGCAGATGCTGATTCACCAAAAACATAATCACAAAGTGCTGGACTAACTCAGTGGGTCAGGCAGCAACTCTGGAAACATGGATAAGTGACATTTTGGGATTGGACTGTTCTATAGCCTGAAAAAAGGTTGCTGCAACCAGAAATGTGGCCAGTCCACGCCCTCCCAAGCTATTGCCTGCCCTGTTGAGTTACTCCAGCACTCTGTGCTTTTCTTCAGTATTTATGGTCCGTGTATGCGAGGAAGGCCAGCGTTTATTTTTTAATCTCTTGTGAAGTTAATGAGGGTGGCGTGGTGGCGCAGCGGTAGAGTTGCTGCCTTACAGCGCCAGAGACCCGGGTTCCATCCCGACCACGGGTGCTGTCTGCACGGGGTTTGTACCTTCTCCCCGTGGCCTGCGTGGGTTTTCTCAGAGATCTTCGGTTTCCTCCCACACTCCAAAGCCGTGCAAGTTTGTAGGTTACTTGGCTTGGTATAAACGTGAATTGTCCCTGGTGTGTGTAGGATAGTGTTAGTGTGCGGGGATCGCTGGTCGGTGCGGACTCGGTGGGCCGATGGGCCTGTTTCTGTGCTGTATCTCAACTCTGAACTGCTGGCTTCACTTCCATTTCACCGACCACTTCTTTCCCCCACCCCCTCCGTTGCTGCTCCAAGTCTATGTTTGTTGGATGAAGCGTATCATTGTGTTTGGGGAACATTGGGCTGAGATAACAGCTCTATCACAGACCATTGTCTGAGCACTGCCCTTTATACCCACCTATAGACTGCCTCTCCACCATATCCATCTCCATCTCTGCTGCAAAGACGTGCAGGCATGTAGGTAAATTGGCTTGGTAAATGCAAAAAATTGTCCCTAGTCTGTGTAGTAAGTAAGTAAGTAAGTTTATTGGCCAAGTATTCACATACAAGGAATTTGCCTTGGTGCTCCACCCACAAGTAACAACATGACATACAGTGACAGTTACGAATGACTCAGAAAACACTAAACATTAATAATAATAAAACATTAATGATAAAACACCATTGATCGAGCATTGATCAAGAAGGATAGTGTTAATATGCGGGGTTCGCTGGTCGGCATGGACTCGGTGGGCCAAAGGGCCTGTTTCCACGCTGTATCTCTAAACCAAGGCAAGGCAAGGCAAGGCAACTTTATTTATATAGCACATTTCATACACGAGGCAGACTCAAAGTGCTTCACATAAAAACATGTCATACAATAAATGAAATAATAAAATGAAATAAAATAGAAGAACTAAAAGAAAAGAAAAGCAAAATTAAAAATGCATTATAAAAAGTGCAAAAGTTAAAAGTGCAATGTAGTTAAGATTTAGCTGAAAGCTAAAGTAAACATAAAAGTTTTCAGTCTTGTTTTAAAAGTGGTCAAAGTTGAGGCAAGTCTTAAATCTTCAGGAAGTTTATTCCAGCTATTTGTTGCATAGTAACTAAATCCTGCTTTCCCATGTTTTGTATTTACTCTGGGAATCAAACTAAAAGTAAATTCTGAGGCTGTGCCCTCTGGTCCTAAACTCTCCCACTAGTGGAAACATTCAAAGATGGACAAGCTGACATTTACTTAAAACCCTTGAACTTTTTCTGACCACCAAAAGTGTATTAGTTTCACAATGTGCAACTGAACTAGTGTTGCCAACTGTCCCCTATTAGCCGGGACATCCCGTATATGGGGCTAAATTGGTTTGTCCCGTACGGGACCACCCTTGTCCCGTATTTGACAGCTACCACTCGGGTCGAGGGGACTGTCGGATCGGAGCGCCGCGTTCGGCCCCGCCTCACCCGCCCCGACGTAGTGCAGCCCATGGAGTGCAGCAGCAGCACCTCGCCCGTGGACCCGTCGGTCGGCAGCCCGGTAAACTGTCCGAACTTCGGACCTTCGCTTACCGCCGACACCACCACCCCTCCTTCTCATGGCCGATCATCGGTTCATGAGTTGGACGGGGCGCGGGACCTTGCGCGAGACGTGGCGCGGCCCCCAGGCCAGAACTCCTCAGCTGGCCCGCCGGCTGGGCTTTGTGTGCAGTCCAGCACCCGGGCCAACTCATCATTCACCCAGCCACGGCCGAGTCGGTCAACGAATTGCCGTTGGGAATTTGTCCCATATTTGGGCCTTTCGTCCATTATTTGGGAGTGAGAAAGTTGGCAACCCGAAACTGAACCCTGATCTTAACAGGAGAATTCAGGATATTCACCACACTTTGTGCAAAAAAAACCATTTACCAATCCCACTCGCTGCTCCCCCAGCCTCTGCCGATTGTCTCCTCCTCCTGCCTGAGAGGTTTAATCACGTACTTTACACTTTAAGGGCCCGCCAGGCAGAGGCATTTGCATTTTAATCTCCTCGTTACCCTGGGGCCATCGTTCCCCTGTCACAATGGGACTCCTTTGGAGTTTTGCAGCTCCCAATCAAAGCAGCAAATGGTTTAATGTCCCTACAATCCCAGTTTAAAAAGAGGCATCACTTCCTCACACGATATAACCCCTCGGTGTTAAATTCCTAGTGGATTAATCCCTGAGCCCATATTCCAGTTCTGTTTCTTCAATCCATCTTTTCCTTTCTC